>NC_058405.1:145980275-146105165 GCF_002201575.2 Neomonachus schauinslandi
TTTAAATTTAATCTACCTGACCAACAAGAACAGGTACACTCAGTATCTTGATGAATATAATTTTGTCTTTTTCACATAACTTGTGTACAGTTTCCACTGTTTAGTTGAAGATTGAAATGGAATCCTCATCAGTAATAAACATACCCAACATTTCTGTAATGTTAAAACATGTTTTCACAGAAATTACCTCATATATCATGTATAACGGCATTTATTTGAGAAAGGAAAAGAAACCAAGACTTGAGAAGTTTAAATAACATTGCTTTAAAAGGGCAGAGCCAGGACTCAAACCTATTAAACCATTTGTGAACTACTACCACAGTACTCCTCCACAGAGTGGCATGCTTGGATCAATGCAGTAAGCAAAAAGAAGAGGGCAAAGCATATGAAAGTCTATCATGAGGATAACATCAAGACCCAGGAAAGAGAAGGCCACCAAAAGCTCATACTGGGGGGCGCTGGGTGGCTCAGTTGGTTAAGCCAACTCTTGATTTCAGTTCAGGTCATGATCTTAGGGTCATGGGGTCGAGCCCTGCCTCAGGCTCCCCTCTCAGTGGGGAGTCTGCTTCTCTCCCTCTTCTGCTGCCCCTTCCCCCACTCATGCACACGCTCACTTTATGTATAAAATAAATAAATTTTTAAAAAAATAAAAATAAATAAAAGCTCACACTGACATGATCGATCTCAAAGGAATTGATCTTAATTTCTTTTGAGTTTCATTCTTGGATGGACATAAGAACAAATTCATTTTCATTTTACTTACAAACTTCAAAACTTGGGCTAGATTCTTGAATACTCTATGGGAAAGAATTCTGAGGTGACATTTAAGCCCAGTGAGAAAGAGTGTCATGTTGGGTTAGGAATGTCTACCATGGGTGCAGGAGTTGAGAATGGAAAATGAGTGCTGCATTATTGCCCACCTTGACTTGGACTTTCCATTGTCTGACTGGCACATTTGCATAGCTCTCCTGCCATGAAGTCCTGCTTACTGTGTAGGACTAGATGCTATAAGGATCCAAAGAGACCAATTCACAAACCATCAGCAAATGTCTGGAGATGTCTGCCCCTCTGTTCTATAGTCAGAGGATTATCATGAAAAATGTTATTGAAAGTAACATGAAGTCAAATCTTAGAGTCAATTCTGTAGCTTCTATGTTTCCAGTATGGAACACTGCCGTGCAGACATGCCATCAATTCTTTGCGAATTGGATTCCCAGTAAATATTACTCTTTCTCTATATTTGCCAAGGGTGGAGTCTGGTGAAGGAAGGTCTGGATGGGGAGGTAGGAGAAACTAGCAGATCAGAAATATTTTCCAGATATTTCCAAGAAGTTTAAAATTTTTCTTAAAGATTTTTATTTTATTTGTCAGAGAGAGAGCACAAGGAGGGGGAGCCACAGGCAGAGGGAAAAGCAAGCTCCCCGCTGAGGAAGGAGCCCAGTGTGGGACTTGATCCCAAGACCCTGGAATCATGACCTGAGCAGAAGGCAGACACTTAACCAAGTGAGCCACCCAGAGGTCCCAAGAGGTTTAAATTTTAACATACACTTTGCTTCTTCTCAAACACACTTATTTTAACTCCTCAAAAAGAGCATCCCTACCGAAGCAAGGGCAGAAGAGATTGCGCACTGGTCACCAGTCCATTGCTCAACCATGAACCCCCAAAGTGGAGATTGGGATCTTCTGGATAACTTCAGTTTTTTTTCTGTGGATTCCTGGGATTCCAAACCAATGGGATGATGCACAGGTAGCATAACCACTTCCTTTGCCATTCACTTTTAGCTCCTAATTTTTCATCACCCTCAGGAGCTCACATCTCCAATAAAATGAGAAGTAGTTCCTTTGCACAAAGATCCAGAGATATCTTTGTTCAAACTATAAGATTCTGTCAAAGCTCACATATATAATGATTTTTTACTGCTCCATAATATAATAATTTCACTAAAGTCTCCATATATTTCATCAAAAACTGCACAATTATAATACAATCTCATAATATTAAGGCAATAACTTTTAAGAAATATTTTTCCATTCACTAGTTTTCTATTATATAAACTCATAAATAAGTAAAATTAAAATATGCTTGTCAAAATAAGAGATAAATTAGTTGCTCAGTGACAAATTTTATTAGGTATTCCTTTTACTCATTAGGGCATAAAATTGCTATAGCTAACAAGAGTTTTATAGATATGACTATGAAATCAGATTCTACAATGTAAAATATTTTATTCCTCTCCACAGAATTCATTATTACCTATAATTCAAAGAACTATGAAATCAAATTATTGAATGGTTTGTATGGTGTTATCCTTTAATATTAAAGTAAATAAATTTATACATAGATATTTTTTATGTATAAAACTTCTGGAAGGATAGATTCCATATTGCAAATAATCATCCATATTGTTGGAATTTTTATAAGAACACATTAATTTTATTACCAGAAGAAATAAAGATAATCTGAGAGAATAAAAATACTTTTGGCCACTTGTTTTCTTTGAACTATATCACAAATCATCTCACTTCTCCGTAGCTTTATTTCATGAAAATAAAATATTTTTTTTAAAGATTTTATTTATTTATTCATGAGAGACAGAGAGAGAGAGAGAGAGGCAGAGGGAGAAGCAGGCTCCCAAGGAGCAGGGAGCCTGATGCGGGACTCGATCCCAGGACCCTGAGATCATGACTTGAGCCAAAGGCAGACAATTAACCATCTGAGCCACCCAGGCGCCCAAAATATTTTAAACTAGTAATACTTTCTTATGAAATTTTTGCATGTAAAGTATAATTTTTAAGATATTTTCTGACTTAATATACACAATAATCACATATTCCTCAGTAAGAGTTTACATCTGAATGCAATTTCATTTTTGTTCCTCCAAGAACAATGGTTGAATATATATTAATCCTTAACATGACTAACTAATACAATATGATGTTTAGAAGCATATAATATAGAATAGCATATATTTTTAAATTGAATCTAACCCAATACCCTACTTTAGAGAAATTTAGTAACTTATCCAATGTCTTATTGTTTATGGCAATCTTTGTGACTTCCAATCTAATACTCTTTAAGACAAAGCAGATTATATGTAATGATTCGAAGCATTCAGATACTTCTGGACCAGCAGAATAATAATATGCTTCCTCTCAGAATACAATAACTCCTCAAATACCATGTAAAGATCCATTATTTTACATTAACAATATCCTATTTATAATATACTAAACTGGTAAATTATACTATGATTCAGTGTTTACTATTTATGAGCAAGGACACAAAAGAATGATAAAGGGAAAGGATCTAGACATGGAACATTGAGTCATAAGGTAGAGGGGAAGTTTTTAGGCAAAGACGGGACTTCAGGAATGTTTAGGATAGTGAAAACAAATTTCAGCTACCTCCCAGTTGTGCCTCAGGCTCGCCATGAGGTATTACATTACAAAATGGTATGTTTATTTTTTTAATTCACCTTATTATTAATATAAATATTTTAAGAGATAAATTCAGATAATGGAAATGAGAGGAATGAAGCTCTTCTTAAAGATCCTTTCAATACCAAATTCAAAACTGACAAAAATCCAAAGTTCAATAATTAATAACCATGATTGCCACTTCCTCAGCAAACATTTTAAAGAATTATTCCAGAAGTGGAATTTGTTACTTATATACATACATTTATATTCCTATGCCATTTCAGGGTGGATTTAACAAGAGTTTGATTTGTTATTAAGTTGGAGTGCCACAACATAGTTCAAGAAAACGTTTTATGATGGTTTACTTTCTAATTCAATTTCAACTTCAAACATGTTCTCCTTTTTACTCTTTCAAAAAATGCTCCAAATGCTTTTTAAAAATGCAAAGTATAAACTCCATCTTTGTTAAAAACCAAGAAAGGAACCCCAAATATATTTTTATATATGTGTGTATATGTATATATGTATGTATTTATGTAATATATATGTATATATATGATATACATATGAAAAAAATTGGACATGACTTAGATAAGGAATTTAAAATCTAGCTTCCTACAGAGAACATGGACAAAAAGGCAGTTTCCCAACAGAAGACTAGAAAGACTTGGGGACCCAAGCCATGCAAGACAGGAGTGAGAAATGGGGCTGAAAACATTGAGACTGTTTGAAAGTCTCTAAAGAGAATAGATATTTTCTCTGTTATACCTATAGAAGATGTGGCATTTACACTCTTGCTATTCAAGGTGTTCTCCTAGGACAAGCAGCACCAGCATCGCTCAGAAGCTTATGAGAAATATAGACTCCCCAGCCCAGGTTTAAACCTGGTACATCTGAACTTGCTTTCAGTAAGTTCCCTAGGTATTTCATATGCACATTAGTTTGAAAAACACTGTTATCAATAAAATGAAATATAGGAGCATAGGATTTGGGTGTATCAAGCAGAAGAAGAGAAAGGTGAGATACTAGACTATGCTAAGTGATGATCTCCATATTAAATGGTACAATCCCCAGCTTCTTTCCCTTACCCAGCTCTAGAACATCAGCAGATTGATTTTCTGCCTCACCCTCCACTCTTGGTAAAAATTTGAAGAAATCATTCCTAGAGAAATTAAACCCCTAAAAGAGTAATGTTTTCATACAAGGGTCAGCAAACAAGAGCCTTCGGGACAAATTCAGCTCACCACTTTTTTTTTTTAACAAAGAAACTTTTATTGGAACATAGCTACACCCATTCAATTACACATTGTCTATGGCTCCTTTCGCCATAAGGGCAGAGTTAAATTGTTGTGCCAATGACTGTATAGCCCCCATAAAGCCTAAAATATTTACTATCTGGTCCTTTACAGAAAAAAAATTAGTCAATCTCTGATTTTATATACTGACATGTGAAGATCTAAAGTTTAAAACAAGAATGAGAAAAAAAAATCGATGGTTACCTGATTATCCTAGAGAGAATCCATGATTCAACAATGCCCACCAGTGCATATAATTTCCAGCAGAGTTTTAGTGACTCACTCTTAAAATGAATTATAAGAGAAGAAATACCAAACACACAAGCAAAATCTCCACATGGAAATACATACCAAAACCAACAAAGGAACTCAGATGATACAGAGATAATGAAGAGAACAGAATAAACTTTACAATAAACTACAATAATATCCTCAGATAAAAGATAATAATACATCTCTTAAAGAAAAAAAGACTGTAAGGATCAAAATAAATACAGAGCAAGAAAATGTTCTTAGGAATTAAAAATATGACATGAAGTTTGTTTTCCTTTTTAATGAACACAGAAAGGTTAGATGATCAAGTCAAAGTCTCTCAAAGAAAGCAGTGAAAGAAAGAAAGTGATAGAGGAGGCGGGCACCACAAGGGGATGAGAGGGCAGAGGATGGGAGGGGCAAGAAAGGAAGAGAACAGGAAAGGGGAAAAAGGAACGAAGTAACTAGGGGATAGGACAAGGAAGCGCAAAGGTGAATTAAAGAATTTCCAGAAGTTCTATTGTGGCAATTATTTCCCAATATACACATATATCAAATTATTACATTGTATATATTAAATTTACAAAATATTATATATCAATTATATCTCAGTAGGACTGGGAGGGGGAAGAATTTCTAGAAAAAAAAAGAACAGAGAAAGTGGATGAAAGAAAACTATTTTAAACAAAAACTATAAGAAGATTTTCTAGAACAGAATGAAATGAGTCTCTTTTAAACAGTGCCTGCAAAATATATGTAAAAATATCTACACCAAGGCACATCCTTATACAATTTCAGAACAACAGGAAAGAAGAGACGATCCTAAAAAGGAGTAGGTCATATAAAAAGAAGCACATCAGCATGAAGGCTAGAAGGCAGTGGAACAGTGCCTTAATTTATAAGGCCGAATTATTTCTAACCTAAATGTGTAAATCTATCCAAATTATCACTCAAAAAATGGGCAGAGAAAAAAACATTTTCTGACATTCAGAATGTCATAATTTTATCTCTCGGGTATTCAATATCATGAAGCTGCCAGAGGGAATACAGCAAGGAAAAGAGAGACACAGAACTTGGAAAATTTAGAGATCTAAGAGGAGAGGCCAAAGGAATTTCCAAAATAGCACTTCTGCAGCTGTTAGGAAGCCTCTACAGAAGAGGAGAGAGGAATTTTTTCAGATAGATGACCCGTTTATTGAAGAAAACCAAAACAGAAGCAGATACATTAACTGATAAGATTGACTCTGTGGAAAACTGTAATGAAAATTTTACCAAGCTCTTGGAGAGGGTAAAGAAACCAAGATGTCATAGATTGAAGAAAATAAAGCAAATGAAAGTAAAACAAACAAACAAAAAACACAAAATAATAAAATGAGGTAATTCTCAAAGCAGAAAAAAATGTAATGATTTTTAGCTGAAAAATAAAATGTTGTACAAGAACAGAAATGTAGGAGCGCCTGGTTGGCTCAGTCGGTTAAGTGTCTGCCTTAGGCTCAGTTCATGATCTCAGGGTCCTGGGATGGAGCCCTGCATCAGTCTCTCTGCTGAGCAGGGAGTCTCGGCTTCTTCCTCTCTCTCTGCCCCTCCCCCACTTGTGCACATACTCTCTTGCCCTCTCTCTCTCTCAAATAAATAAAATCTTTAAAAAAAAAAAGGAACAGAAATGTAAACAAGGTGTACAACTTGGCTTGGCAGTTAACCTTTTCTACATAATCATACTAACGAAAAGAGTAACTATGGATTTAACAAAAAAATGTAATATCAGCATACACAATTAAGGAAGCAAGAAAGAGGGATATAAGAGAGATATAAGGAAATAGGGATATAAGCAGGAAAGAAGTAAAGTCTACAATTATTACAGGAAGAAGCCAATAGACAACGCCCAAAAATGACCAAGCAAAATACTGCAGTATTTAATTGTTTAAACACATGGAGGCAAATGCCAGAAGAAACAATGAAAACACCAGAAGATTGTGTTGGAAAAGTGGTAGGAATGACCATTTTTAATAACACTAAGCATTATTTGACATTTTAAACTATAATTAGGTATTTATTTAATTAAAAAATATTTTTAATTATTAAAGGGAAATGCAACACTCCATAGAAGTCTCCACTGCTTGATGAATGTGATAATCTCATAGTATATGAACAACTATCCACAACTTACATAAAAAAATAATCAGCTCTATTTAACAATTCTTGAAAATTGTGATGACAGATAGAGCCCTAAAGGGCTTTGAGAATTTATAAAAATATATACTAAAATAAAATTCAAAATACTCTTTCATATATTCCCTTTAATGAGCTCCTGTGCTTTAACCAATTCTATATTTGAGACTTTCACATTGTCTTGATGCTGACATTTAGAATTTTTTGTCCTCAAAAAAGTAGAGACTTATATGTTTAGACACCAGAAAGTCCCAGGTGTGTTAAAATCCACAGTTTCATTTCACATTGCTTCTTGGACCCTTTAATTCAATTTTATGACTCAAAGTGCCTCAAGATTTGATCTGTGTGTTGTCCAAATGCTGTCGGTAGCCTAGTGAAAGATTTAATATTGTTTATTGCCAAATATGTCTCCAAAAGTTTTAATCCCCTTATCTCTCCATTACCCATTTGTAAAGCAGGCTAATGCAATACTGGAGTCAGAGTGAGTCAATGCAGAAGCAATTCTAAATAAGAGGAAGGAAACTTGTCAATTGTTAAAGTCTTAGCAAAATATCATCAACTACTTTTCCAAACTTTTAAGGATAGTAAGGCTTAAAGATATTTGGCTGTAGGGTTGTTTGAGGGGTTATTTTGGGGTTTGGGCTTTTTTGTTGTTGTTTTTGTTGTTTTATAACACTTGTAAACCAGATTTCTATAAGAAAATGTATTTACTGTGTCTAATTTGTTGGAGCTTAAATTTTACTTTTAAAGTAAATAAAGAACTAGTAATTAAGGGAACTAAGATCCGAGTCCTAATTTTATCATTTATTCAATATATTCAACACTCACTCACTGAAAAGCTCAAAATCCTGTCCTGATATATCACAGATGTGTTAAGTGGATGGCATACAAGATGCATTCCCTAGGAAGTAAGATCAAATTATCAACCCTACAAGTCTATATATTTTCCACAAAATCTTAAGCCCTTGATTAAACGCTGACGTCAGACCTTTAAAAACTCCCCTTCCGGAAAACGAATTCTATTTAGAGGATGATTATTGCAGAGTATAGACTCTACTTCATCTCAAGCCTGATTTTAACTATTACACATAAGCACACTGACCTTGAGAAATGCAGGTAAACAAAGCAATTAGTGTTCCTCAGTTAGATCTGACCTTAATTACCTGTCTTTTACAAACCAAACATTTGGAATGTTAACTCCTATTTTGCTATTACTCGAGGCAGAGGTGTTGATAAGCCAACAAAACCTGCTTGGAAACACTTTCATGTTATCAAGTAAGGGTTTTATTTGTACATCCAGTCTTCCTACACTAATTCCTTATCCAGTCCCTTATTTCTTAGTCTCTGTATCATTACATACCTCTTAAAGCACTTCTCTAAGTATTTCAAATGGTACTGAGTACTAAAGTAGTAAAATAAATATGGTAAGAAAGCAGCAACTTTATGGTCTATGAGGAAAGTCACCTAATATATAGCTCTCTTTGTATCTATTAATAAAGACTAGAGAGCAAGGAAACAAGCCATCTATTCATTAGTTCTTGGATATCCCTGAGACATTTTTATTCTATTTTGTTAAATTCTGTTCAGTTGAGGAGCACTGTAAAAGCTACTTAAGGTTTAAAAACTGACACTTATATAATAAGTAGGGATGGGTGAATTCAGTTGCTTAATTATAGACATTTGAGTTAGGGAAATGGATAGCATCACAGTGGTTACTGTTATTTTATTTAAGACAGAAATTACAGTGCGCAAAAATTCAGTTCAACGCTTCTGGTATAATCTCTCCCCACCCCAGCTAAAATAACTACTCTGCTTTGCATCCACTAGGGCAATCATTAAGTCTTGAATGTTTCTTTTATACGAATATAGTATGCATCCTCTCAAATTTAAATCACTCAGTATCTTTTCAGTGTCTCCTACATCCATACTGAATCCAAAATAATTAATAATCATTCATTGATTCTACTAGGATTTTCATTCCTAATAGCCAAACATTCTTTTTCTTCTGTCTTCTCTTTTTAATAATTAGTTTTTTTTAAGCATACTCCACATTTTCTTTTGCCCACTAGTCCAAACACCAACACTCAATGGCATACCCATTGAAGACAAAACATGAATTTTGCTTCTTCCCTCACTGAAGCTTGTTCTGTTTCATTTCTCCCTAAGTTGTTCTAGAGATTCAACCCAATCGCAAACAAAATCCCAGCAGGCTTTTATGTAGAAACTGGAAAGCTGATTCTAAAATTCACAGAGAAAAGGAAAGGACCTAGAAATGCCAGAATAATTTTGGTAATGAAGAACAAAGTTGGAAAACTAATGCAATGCAATCTGCTTTTGAGATTTAATATAAAGCTAAGTGTGGCATTGAGCTCCAGATGAGTGGAACAGAATAGAGAATCCAGAAATAGAACCATATAAATATGGATAATTTTTACAAATGTACAAAGGAAACTTAATGTAGAAATCATGGTCTTTCCAAAAAGTTCTTAGCTAAAATACCAAAAGCATTATCTATTACAGACAAAAATGATAAATAGGACATTATCAAAATTGAAAACTTTTCCTCTACAAAAGATATTATTAAGGAAAGGAAAAAACAAACTACATAGGTTGGGAAAAAATATTTGTAAATCACCTATCCAAAAGACTTATATCCAAAATACGTAAAGAACTCTCAAAACTCAGCTATAAGAAAATAAATATCCCAATTTTTTCAATGGGGAAAATATTTGAACCAATCCTTTACTAAAGAAGATATACAGAAAATATACAGGTAATAAGCACATGAAAAAAGTCCCAACTTTGTTAGCCATTAAGGAAATGCAAATGAAAACCACAATGAGATACCACTATACACATCTAATAAAATTTGGAAAAAACAAACATTTAAGGCTAAATACTGACACTACCCGATGCTGTCAGGATTGTGGAGAAACTGGAACTTACACATTTTGCTGGTGGAAATGCAAAAATGGTACAGCTACTCTTAAAAACAGTTTCACTGGGGCACCTGGTTGGTGCAGTTGGTTAAGCATCAGACTCTCAGTTTGGCTCAGGTGGTGATCTCAGGGTCATTAAGATCGAGCCCAGCAAAGGGCTCCACACTCCGTTCAGAGTCGACTTGGGATTCTACCCACTCCCTCTACCCCTCCTGCTTGTTCTCTCTCTTTCTAAAATAAATAAATCTTAAAAAAAGAAAAAAAAATAGAACAGTTTAACAGTTTCTTACCAAGTTGAATATATATTGCTCAATGAGGCCACTTTCCTCCCAAACTGTCAGGCACTCCTGAGTCACCCACACTTGCATCTAATGTTTTATTTAGATTACTCATACTGATATCCCTAAGGGTTCAGTGGATTAGCCCTTTTCTCTTCTTATAATCTACTTTCCCATCCTCTATTTTCTCCCCCAGGCAATCTAACCAATCACGGATAATTCCCATTTTTATGTCATCATTTTTAATCTGTTCTACAGCTTCAGATGTCTGTATTTGAAGGTCTCCTTGATGTAGCAAATGTATCAAACTCTCCTCAAACTACATGTCCCAGCAGTCTTTTTTCAGGGGTAATCTTCTTTGAGGGTTCCTTGTTCATTGAATGGTACAAACATATATCATCCAGTTACTTAAGACTGAAAAAGGGTCAACATTGACAACTCTCTCTCCTTTATCACCTCTTACTCTACACCCTATCAGTTGCTAAGTCTAATGATGTGTTCCTTAACTACTTATGAATTCCATCCTTTCTTTTTATCTCAACCGTATTAGAAGCTGCCATCATATTTCCCCAAGACCACAAGCTACCCAACTTATGACATTCTCTTTGTCTACTGCCCCCCTTCCCCAGACCATTCTCAAAAAAGCACATGAAGTGACCTTTTAAAAATGCCAATATAAAAAAAAAGCAAATCTGATTTTATAATTCTTCTGCTTTAATCCTCCTTCAGTAAATTCATATAGCTTTGAAGATGGTATTTCAAATTCCCCACATGACCAAGTCCCTCTATAGTCTCTATCTCTAGCCTCAACTACATCATTATCACTCCTTCTGTCATCAGTTCCTTGAAAGTGCTGGACTTTTGCACATGCTGTTTCCTAAAATACATATTTTCCTCCTTTGCTCCTGTTTTTTTACATAGGATCTCCTATTCATTATTCCAATCTCAAATCAAACAGAATTTTTTTAGATAAGCCTTCACTAACTATTCAATCTAAATTAGATTCTCACATTATGATCTTTCATATCCTTCACAGAAGTTTTGCAATTTGAAATAATGGATTTATTTGTGGCTATTCTTAATTTGTTTCTCCCTCCCTATGCTATAAGTTCCATAAAATCAATAACCATAGCTATTTTGCTCACCATTGCACCCCTAGCACTTATCCAGTGTCTGGTACATAATATAAGCTCAACAAATATGTACGATAAATATATCCCTATATTACAGATATAGAACCTGTAATTAGAGAAATAATAAAACTTGCTTCTAAGTCACAATGCCAGAAAGAGGAAGAAGCAGGATTTGAACCCACATATGTAAAACCCTACATACTTATTGTATAGCTGAACCACTTATTCAGCTGAACCACTCCCTTTATCATAACTCTCTCAGACACAGAAACTTAAGACAGGTTTGCCCATCCTTTTTCCTTAGTTTCAACAGCTTTGATAAATAACTTCAAATAGCAATAATTATCTCAGTACAATGCCAACTGGCTGAACCAACAATACCCATTCCACTTATGCAGTGGCAAAATTCTAGATGACCAATTAGAATGACAACCAGAATATATGTGATTGACGTGTGAGTGTAACTAGTGAGTCAAAATGTTTTTAAAGAGTTAAATTTATCTTCCATTTTTTCCAACAGCTGGCAAATCTATAGTTGGCAACTGTGAGAGAATTGTTTGCCACATGCAGGTGGTAGAAGAGAATTAAATTACAAACACACGAAAATGTGGTTTTCAGCTGTTCCACAGTGCTATTATGTTGGCCGAGAAAGAAGTGGAATTTCTGTTGGCTTACATTTCCTGAGATTTTTTATTTAAGTCAAATGAGTTCAAATTAGGGTCAAGACTTCCCAAACAAACAAATAAAATATACATGGCTTTTCCTTTTGTGTCTCTAATATTTCATATTAGACTAAGTTGGATCTACTGAGTTATAATGCTGGCTGTCTTGGCTGAGGTTAACTGCTGACATTAACATTTATTTTTCTCTATTAAATGATTGTCTAATACAGTTTAATAACTTTTTTTGAAATTCTTGTCATAAATTTTGACAGAAGTTTCTTTCAGAATTTTGAAAACAAATCAAATGTTAAAGTAGTATCTTCTATCTCCCATCTGGCAGAAAAATCTAAGGTTCCTATAAATAAGGAAAATTATCATTTCTGTAAATATGGGAAAATTGATGTTTAATAAGATAAAAAATGTTAGTGGGCTATGAATTCTTTGTTCAAATATTTTGAATAATTTTGAATTGTTCAAAATAAATATTTTAGAGTATTTGTTCAAATGTGTAGGAGAATATGACAAGTATATGGGGAATATGGCAAATTAATATAGTACATATATGAGTATGTACATGTATATGTGTGTATAGGAGTGATCAATTCTGCCTAGAGACTCACAAATGGTCTTCCCTCAGAGATGATGTTTAAGCTGACACTTAAGGAACAAGTGTTCACACATTGAATGATTAGTCTAAGGTCATTCCAGGTGGAAGGAGAAGCATTGCAAAGAAGACAAGATGACATTATCTTGCCTCTCTCTCTCTTTTTTTCCCCTCCTTTTCCTTCTTATTGAAGCTCTTCTCCCCATCCCCCCACCCCAACCCTCCACCGGCATATGCTTTGCTCTTCATGTTCTCTTTTCTCTAGACTTCTGCAAACCCAGAGGTAACTTTGTACAAGTTTTTTTTGTTTGTTTGTTTTTTAAGATGTCCCTTCCTTGGGCATGCAACCCTGTACCAAGACGCAGAGGATTAATGAGTAAACCAGGGCTTTATCTCCAGTCCCCCTTCTCTGGGGGCCGTAGGTGGAGGACACTGGGCACCATCTAATGAAACGAGGTGACTGTAGACGCCATTCCATTTGATACAAGTGTCTTCCTCTCCTTTAATCTCTTGGCAAATAGTCCTTTTGTCCTCTCATTTCTTTCTTTTTTCTTTCCTATTATTTTTCTCGCATACTCTCTTTTTCTTTTTACCTTCACCTCTGCTATACTGACCATAATATGAAACTTAAGCAGACATTTAGAGATTTTTATACCCTTAAAATAAATGAAAGTTACCTGCTTTCATTCCACACACAAAAAAATATAAGTAAATTTGTTTTTGTATGTGTCTCTAAAAAAAAAAATTCCTTTTAATGATTTCCTGTAAAAAAAATACTTTCCCTATCTCTATGTTCTGATACTACTAGAATGACTGGTTTTCTATCTGACTGGAAATGTGCTGTCATTGGTTGTGAGCTGTGGAAAAATCTGTAAGCAATGGTGTTGAATCAGTGGAAACACATTCCTTCAGATTGCTGTGAAACCTGTAACACTTGTCAAATAGGTTCCAGGATAACATTTTGTAAGTTAAGGTAGCAATGAAATGCTTTGTTGCAGAAGTCAGAAATGATCTAGGTAGGACGTTTTAGGCAGTTTGGACCCTAGATAGGAACAACTGAGAAATCAGTTATCTGACAGTCAAGATGAAAAGTTATCTCTCTAAGTGTCCTGCGGAAGGCCAAATTGAAATGATCAAATAATAGGTACTCTAAAAATAAAAAAAAAATCTACATGCAACTCTGGACATAGTAAAGTAAATACAATGTTGGGAAGGAGACTTTGGCAGAGAGCTCAGAAATCCCCAAGTAAATGTTACGTTGGATTTGCGGGTTATGACTTAATTCTGACTGCACACTAGAATTACTTGGAATGTTTTAAAAGAAAAAAAATAGTGCCAGTGAGGGGCCTGGACAAAATTTGTTTGTTTTTTTTTTCTTTTTTTGCTCCCCAAATAGTTCTGATGATCTCATAAGGGCTGGGAACCAAATGTTATATAACTTGTCCATAAAACTCTTTCCTATAATTTTTTAGTGGGGAGTGAAAACTACTAGATTGACTCCTTTAAATCTTCTGTTATAAAACTACAGGAATTAATGAGGAAACAAACAAACAAAAAAAACCAGTAAAATTTAACTACATTGTACCTCACCCCTCCTAAACTTCATTATTTTATAACCAGAAAGGGAAGAAATTGTAGAATCTTCTGAGTCACACTAATAACAATAGAGAATTACTGTTTTTCTTCATTCTGTGGCATTCCAGGAGGTGTAAGAAATTTTAGTTACATGTACCTTTAAAAGTTATTATTCCTTTAAAAAAATTTTAAATCTAGTTATTGAAATACTGTATTGAAACATCTTCAGGAACACAGTGTAAGAGTAAACAGGAAGAGCAGCAACAGATTTTTAACAGAAGTTAAAAAGCAAACATCACCCCAAATTTGATACTATAAATATAGAAAATGATGGATAACTGAATATATGAAAGTATTTGTAAACACTATGGCATAAGCAATAAAGCAGTGCATGTAGAAAAAGAAGGCTGGGTTTTTGGCAGGTTTGGATTGAGTGACTTCTTTACCATCTCCAAGATGAGATCTTGAGTGTATCACTTACATCACTTGGTCTCCTCATCTCTAAAATGGAGATAATGAGTACTTATATCATAGGGTTACCAAAAATTATATAAATATGGTTTGAGAAACTTCTTCACACAAAACAGCTCTCTAGTAAATATTATTCCCATTACCAATAAAAGAATGCTATAATTTATAGAAGCAGAAAGTAGATTAATGGTTGTAGGGGTCTCAGGGTGGAAAAGAGAGCAAAGGAAAATGGGTGTAAAGAATCTCTTCAGGATGATAAAAAACGTTCTAAAACCGGATGTGGAGATGTTTGTTCAACTCTGAAAATTTACCAAAATCACTGAATTTTATACCTAAAATAGGTAAATTTTATAGTTTGTAATTTATGCCTCAATAAAGCTGCTTTGTTTTTAGTGCCCTGGGGGATAGGAGGAGAGGGAGTTTAATGAAAAAAGACTGGCCATAATAATTGCTTAAGCTGGGTAATGGGTACATGGGGTTTATTAAGCACTTATCTTTAGTTTTGCATATATTTGAAATTTTCTGCAATAAAAAGGGAATGTTGTAATTAATGACAATTAAGTTTTCTAATTTTATCATTGTTAAGGTTATCTAGTTTCTTAAACTAGATATAAGGTCTTATGTCTTAACAAATATAATGCTGGTAAGAAATAAGAATGACGAATAAATAGAAGGCATAGGCCAAAGTCTTTTCCAGCTATCACCGAGGAGCAGAAGTTAATTGGAGGCTATTCTTATATTTTTGCAATCATTCTTTATATCACCATAGATATCATTCTGCTTTTGCTAAATTGTAAAGATGAAATTTCCTCCTTTACTGAAAATTCAACATAAATTTAAAGCAAGTAGCAGAGGGTTCTGAAAACATAAACCATCAATTGAGAACCAGAACATTTACACTTGATATATTCAAAATGAACTTCCTCCCACCCCTCTCAACCGATTTTTTACCAAAATTTAATCCTCCATTTGAATTTCCCTGAATCTCAGTGTACAATCAGCTGCACACACACACAAAATTGCAATTATCTAATTCCTCTTCTCTCCTTCATTTTCCACATGCTATTGTTGATCATTTTCTATTAATTACACCACTTGACATTTTCATCTGCATCCCCTCTTCTCCACCCACAAAAACACTTACTTAGTTCAGATCACATCACCTTTCAAGATGACAGAGATCATCTCCAACTGGTATTCCTACTGGCCTCTCTCCACATTCTCTACATTAGCCATTCTCAATCCACATTTCTTCTGGGAAGCAAAATGAAAGATGTTCACAAGTACACAACCATATTTTAATGAAACTGCAAAAGAAAAAAAGCACATAGAGTAGTAATTTGTTCATAGCTCTAACTATTAATAGTATCTCAGTAATGGTCACTTTCAAAGGCCCAAGCAGTAAAAGGATAGGCCATGGGTTTGGTGTGGTTCCAGGCCAACGGCACTGATCTTTCTGCCCCAGAAAGCAAACCAGAAAATAAATGAGCAGAATATTAATAAAGAACACCTCCTAATACAATGACCAAACCACTTTCAACTTAAATGTTTCTATGGCTCCTCACTGTCTACAGAACGAAGTACACATTCTTTAATAAATTTTATAACTGCCCCCCAACTTCATAACCTAGATTCTCTCATCTGTTCCCTGCCCATACCTTCAATCTCAAGTTCTGTCACATTCCTAATCTAATTCTACATTCTAGCCATACTGAGCCACTCAAACATCTCTAAATTCTTGATTGTGTCTCACACTTTTAGAACCCCAAGACTAGTTATAAATAGATTGTTTTTTTAAATGAGGAAACTAAAAATTCATATGTTGCAAGCTGTTGGTGAAAAAAGAATATTCCCTGTATGATACATAACAACATAATAGAATTCTGAGGAAATTCAGAGGCCTAATGACCATCCAACTTATCCCAATCTTAGTTATTTTTACTGCAGCTAAAATTACTTTGTATTTCTGTTCCTAATTTCCAAATTTGCCTCTGGATCTGGAATTTTTACCTTCTGACATTAAACCATCTTATCCATAAGAAAAATGAAATACTATAAAATAATTATACCATATATAATGTCCAATATTATATAATACACTAAACTAGTCATAGTTACTGACCAAAAAATTATATTTTTAAAAAATCCACATAATTTTTTCTGTATTTTACTTCAAAACTGAATTTCAGAATATTTTTAAAGTACTCAAATACAGATATCTTTATAAAGTCATTTTTATAAGAAAAGCTAAAAGGAAGAACATGAAAATGAAGTAAAAGAGGTGGAGAAGGAAAAGGAAACTGAAGAAAGGTTGCACTTACTGATTTTCTAAATGCTAGATCTAGATATTTGGTGTTGCCAGTATTTTATAAAAAATGAGAATTATTTTGTTTTTAAAACTAGTGTAATGGAAAAAAATGATATTTATGATACTGCGGTCTTAGAACTAATAAATGAAAGTCACCCTTTTCTGCTGCAAAGAGCTCAGCAGAAAAGGGTGGCTTTCATTTATTAGCTCTCTAATGAGTCTGCATATGCAATGTTTTGAGATTAGAGGTTGTAAAAGACATGAATTCACTTCTCCACAAAAAACTGAGAGTAAGTTGGGGTTACTTGGAATATGCAAAAAATGCAGAAAAGGGGGAAAAGGAAAATATAGGAACATGGCAAGGGAGAAAGAAGTTAGCAAACTAGTCTGAGGCAGAAATGCTGTATGATGTGAGATGGTCAGTGAAACATCCCCATTTCTTGAGTGGCTGAAGAAATTTTAAGACAAAAATATTCATTTTTATTTTATTTTTTTTAAGATTTTATTTATTTGTCAGAGAGAGAAAGAGAGCACAAGCAGGGGGAGCAGCAGGGAGAGGCAGAGGGAGAAGCAGACTCCCTGCTGAGCAGGGAGCCCCATGTGGGGCTCGATCCCAGGACCCTGAGATCATGACCCGAGCCGAAAGCAGACGCTCAACACAACTGAGCCACCCAGGCATCCCAAAAATATTCATTTTTTAAAGCTGGTTATTTTGTGGGAATATTATATGCCCCAAACTCACGTAGTCACACACCTCCCTTGTAAAACTAAGCAGGCACATGGCTCGAGTGAGAGTTTTGTTTGTTCATTTACTTGAAACAAATCATGAAACAGAGATGAATTCCAGGTCTGAGCCAACAGAGAGGGTAACCAGAGCACCCTGTTAAGGGAGGTGAGATAATCCATAACCTGGGTCCAAATCAACAGAACCAGTGGCTCCGAGGCAGAAGTTACTGAAGAATGGAAGTCCTGGGGGAATTCCCACAAGTGCCACAGAGAACTGTGAACCTCCAAAGGGAGGTTCAACTTAGCCCACCCACTTTTGAAGGGGCAGGGAAACCCCAGCTGATAATCAGGCAACGTTAGCTTTCTTAAACTATCATAGAGCCACCAAATGTTAATAGGTATGCATTTCCTACATATCAAAAAATAATACCTCATGTGCTACATATCAAATGTATTGCTATATATCAAAAAATAAAACATCATTTGATATTTATCTGAGAGGAGCCACAAAGGGAGTAAAATGTGACAGTTTTATGAGCAAAATTCCATGGATTTGATGACTGTCAACCCACTCAAATCAGAATTATATAAAGAGTTGTGTAATAAGATACTATAATGATCAAGTTACTAGTATTATAATCCTATAAATCTATACCCACTAATTATCAAGTTATTAGTATTATAATCCTACAAATCTATGCCCACTTATAAAAGAAATATGGCAATATTCATACCTCATTCATAAAGATATTTTGCCTCCCTTTCTTCCCATTCATATGGAGTTTTTTTCGTAACATTTTTATTTTGTGCTAGAAAACAAAGTATAATTTTTAATTGCTCATGAACATCTGAACTATATGTATGTAATCAGAGATAAAATGTATACATACAATAGTTCCATGATAATTTTAAGTACTAAGGCTATGCAACTACGAAATTTCTAAATATGAATCTGTTTATACCAATCCTCTTATTAGTTCTTCATTTTCTTAAAACTAGGACAAAACAAAGAGACTTTGGAAAGATGACCTATTGACAATACAGCTTAGCTTTCTCCCATGCTAAAGCTATTTTGTCTTCCACTGAAAATGTTATTGCTCATTAACTAAACCTACTGAAATTGGATATTCCTTACCTTGGGTAATTCACAGTTTTAAATGCTTAAGCCTACCTGACTGCTACCATATTTTTCCTCACATCAGTCTCAGCAACAGCTGGGGCAGTCACTATTTATTTGTAATTGTATTGTTAAGGATGGAAATAAGTGAAAGTAGTAGAAAACTGCAATTGCTCTGCTGGACAGTTTGTACTCTAAACTTTTAGGGCTGTCCAATAAGGACCAAATTATTTTGTTGAGCAGAAAAAAATACTGTCAAGCTGTCAACAGTGGAAAATATAGATGTGTCATTTCTCAGTAATTTAGAAGACTAGAACATATCTTTTCTCAGGCAACTTGTGTGTGTGTGTGTGTGTGTAAAATTGAGAGAGAGAGAGAGAAAGAACTGTAAAAACTTCAGGACATATTTTTTTAAGTGAGCTACTCTGCTTCTAAACTTTAATATCTATTATTTTTCTTTCTCAGATACACAAAACTCTCTAAACCTTTAGAATTTCACCCACTATTTCTTCAACCTGAACACCAACCTATGCCTTAGCAACTGAAAAATTCTCACTCATTCTAGAAGGTTTCGCTAAAATTCTTTCTACCTTTTCTATGAATCTCAGACTGTTCTAGGGAGATTTTCATGCTTATATTTCTATTCAACCAGCTTACCCCTTTAAAACAATTGCCTTTTATGGAAATACATTGTAAATTTCTTGAGAATAGAGACAATAGAGTTTCATCTTTGTATTCCAAAAACTTAGCAAAATAAACACTATTGAAAGATCTTAGGAGTATGGCTGTCTGATTCTAATACTCCCATACTAACTTTAGGAACATCAGCAAAAAAGTGAACCTCTCTTTGCCTCCATTTCTTTAATCCTAAAATTGTAATGATGATAAATCCTATCTCATAAAGATGCTGTGACGATTAACTCATATACTATATGTACAACACTAAAGAAAGGGCCTGGCTTATAATAAACTCTCAAAAAATACTAGCTGTTGTTTCAATAATCAGTAATAGCTTTGATTTTGTGTGTATCATAAAGTAAATTCCACCTATGCCAGATAGATAGATGAAAGATCCTACAAACATAAACTAAGCAGAAATGAAATAATCTCATTTATTGAAAAACAAAAGGGAAATTTTAATACACATTTTATGTTAACATTATCATTTATCCCACCCATCCCATACTATTTGGATTCAAATGGAAAATCATTTTTATCAAAAAACTTATTCTACGAATAAACTCTATTTCATTTACTTCTTGTCATTTTATGAAAAGTTTTTTTAAGAGCTAATTGATAATAAAATTACATCCCTTACCAGATTTCTGATGAGAAAACACAAAAATAACATATTCTTAAGGTTTTTCCTCATTATCAATCATTTTTCCTAGGATTCCCAATGAATATAAGAAGGTTCTTATCTGAACTAGGAAAGTTTGTATTCCTAGTGAAATTCCTCCAAAAGGTGATCAAAATCACTGTCACAGATAACTGGACTTGAAGGTCTTTAAGTTACCAGTAGATCATTAAAAGCTACACATGCAATTCTTTTAAATGTAGTCTATCCTCTGTAGGATATCATAATGATGAATATATGTTATTATATACTTGTCCAAACCCACAGAATGGATAACACCAAGAGCAAATCATAATGTAAACATAGACCTTGGATGATTATGATGTGTCAATGTACGGTCATGAATTGTAACAATTGTACCAACCTAGTGGGTGATATTGATAGTGGGAGAGGCTATGCATATGTGGGGGTAAAAAGTATATGAGAGGGCGCCTGGGTGGCTCAGTTGGTTAAGCGACTGCCTTCGGCTCAGGTCATGATCCTGGAGTCCCGGGATCGAGTCCCGCATCGGGCTCCCTGCTCGGCAGGGGGTCTGCTTCTCCCTCTGACCCTCTTCCCTCTCTTGCTCTCTGTCTCTCATTCTCTCTCTCAAATAAATAAATAAAATCTTAAAAAAAAAAAAAAGTATATGAGAAATCTCCGGTAGTACCTTCCTCTCAAATTTTGCTGTCAACCTAAATCTGCTCTAAAATAAACAGCCTTATGGGGTGCCAGGGTGGCTCAGTCTGTTAGGCATCCGACTCTTGATTTTGGCTCAGGTCATGATCTCAGGGTCATGAGATTAAGCCGCACAGGGCTCCACACTGCTGGTGTGGAGCCTGTTTAGGATTCTCTTTCCGTCTCCCTCTGCCCCCCCCTCCCCACTCATGCCCTCTCTCTCTCTCTCTCTAAAAAAATAAATAAGTAAGTAAAATAAAATAAGGGGCACCAGGGTGGCTCAGATCGTTGGGCGTCTGCTTTCGGCTCAGGTCATGATCTCCAGGTCCTGGGATCAAGTCCCTCAGCAGGGAGTCTGCTTCTCCCTCTCCTCTTCCCCCTGCTCGTGCTCACTCACTCTCTCTCTCTCTTTCAAATGAATAATAAAATATTTTTTAAATGAATAAATTAAAATAAAATAACAATCTTTAAAAAAGACAGAAGCACTTAAATTGGTTAGAAATCTAGAAATATGTTACTAAGACATATATCTAAACTAATTGTTGTTTAAAAGATTGAAATAAACAAAGGGTCTGAGATATACTAAAGAAATCCTATCAGAAAGAAAAAAGAAAAGGAATGATGAGCAGATATGAACTGAGTTCACAAACTTAGGTATATAAGCAATTTTTAAATGATTCATTACTTTTTTGTGTAAATTTATTTAAATTCCAAGCCTACATCTTTCTAAGCTCAAATGAAATTCAACATCAGCAATTCTTGAGATTCCTCCTTAGGGTTGAACTAAGGTCTTGGGGTCCTGGTCAACACTAGGATATTGGGGCGGGGGCCCATTTCAGTCATCATTTGTTTATACTGATTATCACTTAGTCCTCAATTATTCCAGCTCACATATACCTTTCAGATCTATGTTTACTCTATTACTTTTGCAAGCACATGTTAGACACCATGTCTTTAATGAAGTTAGGATATCCTGGACTGAAATCAGTTTTCCTGATGCACCTAATGGCCATTCCCTTGAGGACTTCCACACCTGAATGTCATAACTAGGCATTTTTTTAACTAGGTAGGTTTTTTTAAATGAATAAATCCACAGACCTTCCACTCATCGCCAGCAAACAAGGAAAATTTTTGTGGTCTGTGGAAATCCCACTCTATATCCTTTAAGAGCTCTTTCTCTTTCATTGAACTCTATTGTCTTCAGTGGGCTTAAGCTTTTGGAAACAAAAGACAGGAAACAGGGGAAATGTTTGGTACACAATTTCTATTCTCCCCAGCCAGAACTTCTACCTAGTCAGGAAATTCCCAAGGTAGAAAAATCACAAAATTGATTACCTACTTGAATGGGATAAGGAAAGAGAATACACCAAAAGAAAACACGTAAGAATGTGTCAAAAATTTTCATGCCACAGTGATATATTGCTGAGGTTACAGAACAATGTGTATCTAAGAATCTTATTTCATAAAAGTTTATGTGCACCTGTAACTTCCTATGGAGGCAACTGGGATAAGATATGACATATTTTAAAAAGAAAGAACCCTGAATTCTAATCAGAAAACCTAGATGTAAGGACTTTATTATTCTCAAATAATAGGTCTGGGAAGGATACTTCATCTCTGTAAGCCCAAATTTCCTCTTTAGTAAAGATTCCTTATAAAAATTCTGGGGAATCAGCGGCACCTGGGTGGCTCAGTTGGTTAACTGTCTGACTCTTGATTTCAGCTCAGGCCATGTTCTCAGGGTGGTGAGACTGAGCCCCACATCATGTGTGGAGCCTGCTTAAGATTCTCTCTTTCCTTCTCCCTTTGCCCCTCCCCCACCCCCTCTCTCTCTCTAAAAAAAAAAAAAATCTAGGGAATCAGAAAGGTGCAAATGTAATGTAATAATATTACTATGATTTATAATTTATTCTATACTCTCTGATTTTTAAATACATAGAATGTATTCATTTATATCCTAACAGATTGAAGCTATAACTGGATGCTCTTACTCTTTAACATTTGTCTATTCTTTCTCTTACCATGAAAGAGAAGAGAAGGAAAAATTGGTAAGTGTTAGAATTATCACTGAGTGTATTACTCAAAATGGAGTGTGCTATGTCATCACTGAGTACCTGCTTACAAAGTTTAGGAGTGCCCAACACTACCGTTACTCTGACACCAACTGTAAAGTTCAGCAGTCCCCAAACAACTCTCACTTATGACACCAGTTGCAAGTCCAAGACTATCCTCAAGTTCCATAATTTACCAGTAGGAGTCACAGAATTCACTGAAAGCTATTATATTCATGGTTATGGTATCTTACAGGAGACGGATACAGGCAAAAATCAGCCAATGGAAGAGACACAAGGGACATAGTCCAAAATAGTTCCACATCTTTAACTTCCAGTTGTCCTCTCTCAATGAAGTTGTGGACAGTGCTAACTTCTCTAGGTAATGATGTGTGACAATATTCATAGAGTATTGCCAATTGGGGAAGTGTACTCAAGCCATGGTATCCAGAGTCTTTATTAGGGCTTAGGCACATAGACATGACTGACCACCTATATAACTGACCTTTAGTTGTCAGCCCCTGTGGAGGATAAGCTGTGTGGCCCAAAGCCCATACCATAATTCACATTATCAGATTATTCAGTGTGACCCAAGGCCCACAGATAAACAACAACACTCTTATTGGCAGGTCAATCCAAGGGCTTAGAAATTATCTCTCATGAACAAAGATCTCTCTGTGGGTAAGATTAATTCTTTACTACACAGCAATTATGATTACCAATGATGTTGACTGATAACTTCTTAAAAAACCATCAGAAAACAAACCTAAACTCTTTAGATTTACTATAATAAAGAACACCACTTTCAACAAAGTCATGGCAGGGGCCCCAAAAGAAAAGGATAATAGAGTATGCTACTTATATAGAGTTTTGGGGTCTAAGATGAAGTGGTTTAAGGTTAGTATTTCAAGGCAGGAAACAAATTTTGGATTGGGCAAGCCCATGATATAATAGTTTAGGATTGATGGACACATAAAGAACACTTTGTGTTCTTTCTTCATATGAAAATGAAGCACACCTTCATAAGTGGACTGTCTTTTTGATACATTTGTTATTTGTCCAAGTTAGCAATCTCTTCCCGGGCAAAAATTTCCTGAAACAAATATTTAGTCATGTTGACATAAGTAATCTCAGTTCTCATCTACAATTTAGTACAGTGGATGTAAATGGTCTCAATTCTAAATGGTAAGAATAAAATTCCAAAACTCATATGGAAGTTTTACAAAAACAGAAAACTAGCACTACAAAAGACCATGTTTCAATGAAGTATGTGGGTCTGAGCAGTCAGTTGAGGTTGTTTTCTAAAAATTTTAGCTCATCTATTAAAGAATAAACAATTAAAACCTTAAGTCCTCCTGAGACTTGGTCTTTTTATCTTTAACATAGAAATAATAATACCTCCACTGAAGTATTGAGCAAGATCAAATAGCTACTAAATGACAAAGTTGGGACGCAAACCCAGTCTGTTGGACTCCCAAGCCTCCCATCACACCACCTTGCCTTACATATTCTCATTCTTATGCTGAAATAACTGAAATATTAAGTAAAATAATATATGTGAATGTACTTACCAGAACTTGGCACATAGTAGGTGTCAGTAAATATTAATGTCTTTCCTTAATTTGTGAAGATTACTGCTCTCCATTTAAGGTCAATGACAAGGAGAAAGGGGTATAAATGAGAGATGATAATTAAGTCACACACATCTAAAACTTTCTGAACTTATGCAACAAAGTTCTTTCCCTGTTCCTTATAAATGAAATAATATGCATTTATTTGTCTGGACTGAGAGAGAGAGACGGTGTAGAGAGGTGGGAGGGACATGTAAGGATATAAAATGGTCTTTGGAATCTAGGGTTGGAAAGGGAAGAATACCAAACATTTAAAGAAGAGTTAATACCTATTCGTCTCCAACTGTTCCAAAAAAATAGGTATGGAAGTAAAACTTCCAAACTCATTCTATGAGGCAAGCATTACCTTGATTCCAAAACCAAAGACCCCACTAAAAAGGAGAATTATAGGCCAATATCTCTGATGAACATGTATGCAGAAATTCTCAACAAGATAATAGAAAATTGAATTTAAAAGTACATTAAAAGAATTATTCACCACAATCATATGGGATTTATTCCTAGGCTACGGGGGTGGTTGAATATTTGCAATCAGTGTGATACACGACATTAATAAGAGAAAGGATAAGAACCATATGATCCTCTCAATAGATACAGAAAAAGCATTTGACAATGTACAGCATCCTTTCCTGATAAAAAACCCTCGACAAAGTTGGGATAGAGGGAACATTTCCTCAACATCATAAAGGCATCATACAAAAGACCCACAGCTATTATCATCCTAAATGGGGAGAAACTGAGAGCTTTTCCTCTAAGGTCAGGAACAAGACAGGGATGTCCACTCTCACCACTGTTATTTAACATAGTGCTGAAAGTCTTAGCCTCAGCAATCAGACAACAAAAGGAAAGAAAAGACATCCAAATCAGCAAGGAAGAAGTCAAACTTTTACTATTTGAGGTGACATGATACTCTACGCAGAAAACACAAAAGACCCCACCAAAAAATTGCTTGAACTGATACACGAATTCAGTAAAGTCACAGGATATAAAATCAATGTACAGAATTCTGTTGCTTTTTTTTTTTTTTAAGAAAATATTGGTTTAATTCATTTATACACACCCAACAAAGGAAGATGATTTTCACATTACTGGTCTCAGAGACCTAAAAATCCAGGAAATTAAGCTTAATTAATACAGAATATGTATAATATATTCACCCTGGGAGAGGAGGGGAAAAAAAGTCTCTTAGTTGCTGACTAGTAATGCAAAATTTACGGAGATTGAGAACTTTCAAACTGGGAAAACTCTAGGGAAACTTTTCTTAATCATCCTAGGAGAATAGAATGCTTGTAAGCTGTTTACCTTTGAATTGCTTTCCCTCTGAGGGAAGTGTTTGTTGCGTTTCTATATACCAATAATGAAATGGCAGAAAGAGAAATCAAGGGGCGCCTGGGTGGCTCAGATGGTTAAGCGTCTGCCTTCGGCTCAGGTCATGATCCCAGGATCCTGGGATCGAGTCCCGCATCGGACTCCCTGCTCCGCGGGAAGCCTGCTTCTCCCTCTGCCTCCCTCTCTCTCTCTCTGTCTCTCATGAATAAATAAATAAATAAATAAATAAATAAAATCTTTAAAAAAAGAGAGAGAGAAATCAAGGAATCCCATTTACAGGAACTTCTATACTCATCTTTAACGTTTAAAAAACTTTTTTTTTTAAGATTTTATTTATTTATTTGACAGAGAGAGAGAGAGAGCAGGAACACAAGCAGGGGGAGTGGGAGAGGGAGAAGCAGGCTTCCCGAGGAGCAGGGAGCCTGATGCAGGGCTCGATCCCAGGCCCTTGGGATCATGACCTGGGCCGAAGGCAGACGCCCAACCGACTGAGCCACCCAGGAGCCCCTAACATTTAAAAAACTTTGATAAATTGTGAATAGAGTTTTTTGTGTTTGACTCTTGTTCCTTTACCACCCACAGTCCCAGAAAGATTCTCTGTTGCCTACAAGGAGTTAAGTGCGCTTTTTCAAATAATTTTCAAGTCAAACTCAAGGACGAATTTTAGAATAAAAGTGAGAGCATTTGTCCTTGGACCTTTCATATTAGGTGACAGCAAGAAAGCATGGAAGAAAGACATAAAGTGAAACTGAAAACAAGCAGGATTGCCAATATTGAATGGATGGATATTGGCATTTTCATTTATTTCAATGGTAATAGCCCAATGTCTCTGCAGTTTCATGTCTTACATAAAAAGTTTGGAACGGTTGTTCTAAATAGAGTTAGTCAGATTATCCATTAAAGATGCATAAACAAACTTTTCTAAACTCAGCTACTAAACTCAGGCTGATACATTGATGGAGGGCATAGCTAAAAATTTAGATGAAGTCAGTTAGGACTGCAGTAAGCAGCATTCAATAGGAACCTTACCACAGTGTGGTTCATATATAACAAAAATGTCCATTTGTGATCAATCCAGAACCCACTGGACTGGCAGAAGAGTTATCCTGACACAGTTTCCCTCTAATTTACTGTTGTGTCATCTTTAGGATACCACTTTCATTCTTGTGATTGTCAGATGGCTACTCCATCTTGAGATATTGTATCTGCATTCCAAGCAGGAAACAGCAGAAGGATGGAGGGCAAAAGACAAAAGACCAGCTGAGTTTCGTCTATTTCCAAATATTCCCTGAAGTCCCTTCCAACAATTTTTATTTACACCCATAGTTCCCAAACTGTGTGTCAAACTACCTCATGGTGTCAGCTAATTCATGGGAACATGACAGGATATTTTAAGTTTTTGAAGAAAGTACTGTAATATTCAACATTTATCAGACTAAGTGAAAAACTAACTTGAGCAAATTTGGGTTCAACATTTGATCTTGGTATATTGAAATGACCTATCTTTGAAAAGCTGGAATTTTGACAATGCTATTGTTAAAAAGAAAGCAAATACCATATGCAAATTAACATCAAACAAAAAATGAGGTCAATAGGGTCCAATCTGATTCCAAGATTTGAAAAGTTGCACAGCATTCAAAGCACAAACCTCCCATTCTGCATAATTTGGTTGGTCAAGAATGTAATAAAAATAGTTTTTCTCTTAAGTTACTTATATTATTTTTTCAAATGGCTACTACCTTATTAGAACATAGATATTTATTAAGTTGTTTGGATGGAGGTATTTCTTTTGACTTAAGGGCACCATGAAAAAATTACTAAGGCACTAAGAGCTCCATGATTGAGAAAGTTTGGTAACCTCTGCCTTAAGTCTTTAGCCATTTCTACCTGCAAAGGAATGTAGGAAGATTTAAACTTTTGTTAGACACACAACCAGGACTCTATTAATAAAGATAAAGGAGAGAACGAATATTAAGCAGGCAGCAAGCAGTTTCTACCCAACAGATCGAGAATTTTAATACTATTCCCATTTCTTTTTCTTTTTCTTTTTTTTAAAGATTTTATTTATTTACCTGACAGAGACACAGCAAGAGAGGGAACACAAGCAGGGGGAGTGGGAGAGGGAGAAACAGGCTTCCCGCCAAGCAGGGAGCCCAATGCGGGGCTCGATCCCAGGACCCTGGTATCATGACCTGAGTCGAAGGCAGACGCTTAATGACTGAGCCACCCAGGCACCCCTCTCTTTCTTTTTATAACATTTTATTTTCAAGTCCAAGGAAAGGACAATTTAATAACTGGAAAAACATGATAAATTACCAGTCAATGCTCATGCTTACTAAATACATACTTGGGTATTATCCTTGTGGACTTTGTAAAACTCATACCACTTTATTAGTTCAAATTATTATAAATTAGTTCAAATATTATAAATTTTAAATTATGTTAAGTATGTTAATTGTCACTGTCAGTTATAATGGATCTAATAAACTGGGGCTAAGTTAGGTATCTTATAGAATTTCATTAACATTTACCAAAATTGTATTCCAATAATTAAGAGATTTAATTCAGCTTTCTAAACCCAACACAGGAAGTAATTTAGAAATCAGAAATTTAAGATTCAATATCTATTAATGAAAAACTTTAAGCATTTACAAAAAGAGCTTAAAATTGGCATTTTATATATTAAACCCATTCTAAGTCAATAACCTGGTGCTATATTGAATTAAGAGAAGCAATAATTATCAAAGAGTAGTATACTTTAACTCTCTATTTTACCATACCATATATATTGTGTGATGACAATTGCAATGAAAATACATAAAAGAGATAACCAAATAGTACTTAAGGAGCTAAAATACCCATCTTAAATTTTATTTCGGCAAGTTGGTATTCATTTAGATTTTAGAACATTGGTATAATGTGTTTCCTTGTAATCACACCCAGAAACACTTAAACTGAAAATACTCAGTGGCTACATCAGCCCAAAGCTTAGAAGCACAAAATGAAAAGAGTAACTGATACATTTTTTAAAAAGACCCAATAGCCTTTGTAAATTTGACAGAAATTTTATTTAGACCAGAACTGCCACCCGAGTCTGTAGAAACTGATTTCAGTATAGTACATCTTATGATATGAATTGAGGTCCCCTCTCTCTCCCCCGTCAAAAAAAAAACTAAAAAAGAAGGCAAAAAAACAAATTCAAATTGGAAGATCTGTATCTGGAAGCCTCCTACTGTCCATATCATTTGATGTTAGCTATAATGTGGATTTATTGATACTAATAACCTAAATCCTCTTAATATCCAGCTCTGGCATTAAGCCAGTGTCATTGTGGTTTAAGGCCTGAAATAAATATTATGTGTTGCCTTGACAGCTGATTCCAGGGTCTTAAATGGCCTAATGACAGTTCCCTGCTCCATTCTGCTCTCAGAGAAAAATCCCCTAGCCAAACAAACCCATCACAGAAACCAACTCCGTGCCTACTTATCCTTGTATCCCAGGTTTCAGTTGACCACCAGCCTGCAGAATTACTGGAACAAGCCAATCACATCCTCCCATAGGACCCCAGAGTCATCTCACCCTCTTGTCACTACAAAGCCTGCTCCCTTAGCCCTCTATTTGTTCCTCTGTTCTTAAGATCACCTTCCCGTGACATGTGGTGTGCGGCATCCTCCTCCATCAGACTGTGAGTACATGTGACTAATAAACTGCTGTTGTCTCATCTTTCCAGAGTCTGGTGTCATTTGTTTAGCCTTCCCCATAACCCTAGAGCAAGAATCCTTCCCTTACTAATGGGGTGACAAAGAGGTGATCAAAACAGTCATAAAAACATGGGACAAAAAAATCATAACTCAGATATAAATTAAAATGATTATTACTAATAAAATGATGATAATAATTACCATTGGGGCACTGGGTGGCTCAATCGGTTAAGCTTGTGGGATTGAGCCCCATGTGGGAGTCTGCTTGAGATTCTCTCTCTCCCTCTCCCTCTGCCCCTCCCCCCACTCGTGCTCTCTCTCTCTCTCTCTCTCTCTCTCTCTCCCCCTTCAAACAAATAAATAAATATTTTAAAAGTAATAATAATTATCACCTATACAGCTTTCTATATGCTAAGTACTGTGCTGGGTATTCTACATACATGTTGTTATTCAATCTTTTGAACAGCTCTATGATATATTCACATTTTATGGACAAGAAAATAAGGTTTACAGGAGTTAAGTAATTTAATCAAGGTTATAAAACTATTTGGGCAATGAGCTAAGATTTAAATTTAAACAGTCTGACACCATCACCCTAAAAGACAAAATCATTATCATTCATATAGATCTAATCTATATATTTCAGTTCTAGTAAGAAGTCATCTCATGTCTTTCAGGGCAACTTATCAAACATCCATAATATAATGAACTCTTTTCAAAGGGAATAATATTTATTAAATCCTATTCTTTTTTTAAAGATTTTATTTATTTGGGGCGCCTGGGTGGCTCAGTTGTTAAGCATCTGCCTTCGGCTCAGGTCATGATCCCAGGGTCCTGTGATCCAGCCCCACATCAGGCTCCCTGCACCGCTTCTCCCTCTCCCACTCCCCCTGCTTTTGTTCCCTCTCTCGCTAGATCTCTCTCTGTCAAATAAATAAATAAAATTTTATTTGACTTTAAAAAAAGAGATTTTATTTATTTATTTGACAGAGAGAGAGAGAGCACAAGCAGGGTGAGGAACAGGCAGAGGGAGAAGCAGGCTCCCTGCTGAGCTGCAAGCTGATGCTGGGCTTCTGCACATTGTCAGAAGACATGAACAGACATTTCTCCAAAGAAGACATTGAGATGGCTAATAGACATATGAAAAGATGCTCAACATCACTCTACCACTCTCCTACATTTTTTAAGCACAAGGAGAGTCCTCAAATCTCTATCCATAAGACAAATATAGACAGAAATGCAGAAAGGAAATGCAGAAAGGAAAATGAAAAGAGGTTATAAAAGTAAGGAAAATATTTTAAGTCATCATAGTCACTTGACTATGTCTAAGGGCCAAAATCTTGTCTAAGGGCCAAAATATTTTTGTGAAATTACCTGCACAAACTTTGCTACAATTTGTGAGTTGAATTAATATTAAATATAAAATATTAATAAAATCCTAAAAAATGTAAATCACTTTTAAAGAGTCATTCTTTGTTCACTTGGTAATGAACAAACTTAAAATGTGACTCTTTTGGAATTGCTTCATTTTCTGAGGCAAAACATTACAGATTTTTAATAGTACTTCATTTCTATTAAGTTAAATTTATCATTTAGAACCAAGGAAAAAATGCTGAGAGAACAAAACATTTCTCCTAGTGAGGTGAAAATAAGAGCTTGAGTGGTTATCATGTGAAATAAAACCGAGAAGCGGGGGGCATGTTATGATAGTTCGGGGCTTAAAGGAGTCAAATAATACTTGCTGTTCCTCCCCTAGGTTTGAAAACAATTGGGAGATAGACTCAAATTTCACGCTATTACCTTTGTTTCTAATGAAACAGACTGGAGAATATGGTTTAGAGCTGCAATTTTGCCAGGTATCATGATACTTTACAGACGTGTTTTTAGGCAAAAGCAGTGCAGGACTGTTTCAGGCTTCCGCCCAAAGGCAGACAGAAAGAGACCCAAATTCAAGCACTTTGTGGCAGTCAGACTGAAGAACCAAGAGACAGGGTGAGAAAAAGAATAAGTTATTCAGTTTCTTATCCCATACTTACTAGGTTGCATTATTCTCTCTTGGAGGAGTGAATGAAATGTGGAGAAAGAAACTGGACATTTTACACTCCGTGAAGTCCCTCCACATGGAAACAAAAGGCCAGGATACAGAGGTTTTTCTCTAACAAACATGTGTGTCTCATAATTCTTACTTGAATATTGGGGAAATCCCTAGGATCACCAACTTCTACTAAAATTAAAGTGGTTTTAGGTTTTTATTTTTAGTCCAAATTTGATAAACTATCTCAAAAGGAAAGGAAATGGTTATATTCATGTGTATATGTTTTTGTTCTCCCAGAGAACTATCCACAGAAAAGTAAATTCAATAACTTTCATTGAAACCCCTACACACTATGGGTATAGGAAAACAAATATCCATGTGATTAAGGAAAATGATTAAATATGAGAACAGATAGAAACCACAGGCCATATCCAAACCATATGAGTGTGATGGAAAAGAGAGTCGGTAAGGTCAAATAAAAATCTTAGAAAATAGGGCGCCTGGGTGGCTGAGTTGGTTAAGTGACTGCCTTCAGCTCAGGTCATGATCCTGGAGTGTCTGGATAGAGTCCTACATCAGGTTCCCTGCTCGGCAGGGAGTCTCCTTCTCCCTCTGACCCTCCCCCCTCTCATGCTCTCTCTCACTCATTCTCTCTCTCAAATAAATAAATAAAATCTTAGAAAAAAAAAAAAAGAAAATCTTAAAAAATAAAGAATATTTGACCAGGCATAAAATTTACAGAGATTTCAGTAAAGGGTAGAATAAGCTACACTTGAGAAGAATAGCTACTGTATTTATTGAGGGTGTACTTAAACCTGTAATACTATCACAATAGACAAGATTTCAAATAACCCTTTTTATATTTTTCCAACAGAGTGAGAGCCAATGGTGATCTGATTTCTGTTTCTGGTCCTACAAAATCTCTGTTCATATGACTGTTGAGCATCAAGTACTGTAACAGTTCCTGAAACACCAAAAGATACTTTCTGTAAATGCCACAGTTGCTAATGTTTAATGGCCATCAAAATGCTCTATGTGGAGTATAATTTAACAGAATTGGTTCTGTGACTTACCACAGTAACTATCTTAAAGTATGATTGTAAGAATAACTTCCTGACTGAATGTTGATAAAAGTTTTTGAATATTTAAATTTCTATCAATATTTAGCTAAGAAAAATATGTTTAAAATCACATTTGCCTGTAATCATACTTAAACTGGGATAAACTATCCAATTTCTCAAAATATGGCATTTTGTGTAACCTTCAATCCAGCTCTCATCTAAGCATCTAAATAACGAAATTTTTTTGACTACTATCAGAGAAAAGTAGTTTGTTAAAGTCTGCTTTTGAGATCCAGAGAGAAATTTTTTTACTCCATCAAAAATGATCCCTTTTCAAGTCTTGCAATTATTTTGACAAAAAAAATATTTTATATAATCACCTATTTTTAAATTATTTCATCAGCTGCTCTCAAAATTTAGTTAATATTTAGTATGTGCAACTGAATTGTAACAAGCACTATGTTGTCATTTATCAAAATTATTTCTACCATATATATTTCTAATTATGTAACTATGAAATAAAACTGAAACTGTTCCCTATGATAGAAAAATAAATGTCAAATTTCAAGTTAGAGTTGAAAACTTGTTTTCTACCTCTTAGATTAATTCCATTTTTATACCAAGAATGCTCCTTCATTCAGAGAATATTATTTTGCCATTATAGTATTTAAGAGTGGTCTTAGATTGAGTACCATTTTTCAGGAAAACTCCATAAATGTCTTCACACTTTGTACTCTAGTATCTCTTCCAGTTCCAAAAAGACACTGTTCAAACAGTATCCTTCATACAGAAGAAAGAGCATTAGCCTTATCAATTCCTAAGCCATGATCATTCTAGCAGATTCTATTTAAGAGCAAATTTTATCACAAATGTAATCCCAGAAATATTGGAACTATATATTATTGAGCACACATATAAAATTCAATTACCAGAGTAATTTAATTGATAGAAAATATATATTCTTCTCCAATGGGAAAATGAAATAAAAAGAGAATTTTTCCTTTCAGTATTACTGAGTTGGAATTAATATGAAGTTCTTTAACCCAATGCAGTCCTAGACCTTATTACCAGCATCACGTGTACTCTAAAGAGAATTTCTACCAATAGAAATTGGTTTGCATTAAGTCAACCAAAAGTTATCTCCCAGAAACTTTTAACTTTACCAGACTCCTCTAATACCTTCCCTACTCAGTGTTGTCTCTCTACACCTGCATCTGTCTGGAAGGCACCTTTGGCTACTTCCTCTTTCTAAACTTCACCAATTTTGCAAGGCCCAGTTCAAGGTCCCTATCATCCATGAAGTCTTCAAGCTCTCCCTCACCCCTGAATGCGTAAAAATCTGATTGTCTATATATTCATCTAGCTTTATCTTTTTTCCCCTTGGATAATTAATTATACTCTCATAAATCTATAGATACATAGAAATAGAGTTATGATTTGTTTCCCCAACTAGACCAAAAATTCTATAAGGAACTATACTGCTTAGCCAAGATTATCTACCCTAAAAACAGAAAGAAGCAACAAGAATTATATATTCTGTAAACTACAAGATAGAAATAGCCACAATCCCTGCCCCTTCCACTCTGGTTTATAAGAGCAGGAGTTTTACTGTCACATAACCCTCATTAAGTTATTTGACCTGATAATAAGATGACTAATAAGTATTTGTTATATTAATCTATTTATTCAAAATGACATTACTCTCTAAATGTATAAATTTCATAAGAAGTAAGGCATTCTGAATTAGGATTTTCCTGCTAAACTCTAAAGCCTTACACATGATTAAAACAAATGCCTCACATGTCCAGTCTACAGCGCTCCACTCTACCAGCTGAGCTATGGAAGGGTGCACTCACCATCACTAATCATCAGAAAAATGCAAAACAAAACCACAGTGAGATATCACCCCACACCTGTCAGAAGGGCTATCATCAAGAAGGCAGAGATAACAGGTGTTGGTGAGGATGTGGAGAAAAAGGAACCCTTGTGCAGCCACTATGAAAAACAGTACAGAAGTTCCTCAAAAAATTAAAGACAGAACTACCATATGATCCTGCAATCTCACTTCTATCATATCCACAGGAAATGAAAACAAAGTATCAAAAAACTATATGAATGCCCAAGTTTATTGCAGCATGCCATAAATAGCCAAGATATGGAAACAATATACATGTCCATCAACAGATGAATTGATGAAGATATATATATACACACAGAGACAATGGAATATTATTCAGCCATGAGAGAAGGAAATCCTGCCATTTGCAACAACTGGATGGACCTTAAGGGCATTATGTTAAATGAAATAAGTCAGACAGAGAAGGACAAATATGCGATTATCACTTACATGTAGAATGTAAAAAAAAAAAGCCAAACTCATTGTAGAATGGTGGTAACCAGGGGCTGAGAGGTGGGGGACTGGGGAGATGTTAAAGGGTATAAACTTGGCAACTAGAAGGTGAATAAGTTCTGGCAATCTAAAGCAGAGTATCGTAATTATGGTCAACAATACTGTATTCTATACTTCAAAGTTGCTGAGACTAGATCGTAAATGTTCTCACCATGAAAAAAGAAATTATAATTACATGATATGATAAAGGTATTTACAGTGGTAATCATATTGTAATATATAGATGTATCATACCAACATACTGTACACCTTAAGCTTACACAATGTTATATGTCAATTATATCTCAATAAAAAATAAAAATTAAAAAAATAAAGCAAGTGGTTCAAATGAACTGCCTAGTGATCTTACCTTCTGAAAATCTCTATTATATCTGTCAGTACAAAATCCATTGCATCCTTTTGGCCTTTGGATAAGAAATTATTCATCACCTCTAATCTCAATTAAAAAATCTCAAAAGATTCTCAAGTTGTTGTTAGAATCAATAAGCCACAAAAAATTAGCCTAGATATTTATTTTAAGGTGTTTCTCTTCTCTTTTACAATAAAAATTATTTGTAGAAATACATGTTAGAATGCATTGTTTTAAGTTCAGCTTTAAAATGATAAAGTAGCTATCCATTATGTTAGGTCCCAGGTCATACATGGGTCAATAAATTTTGCAATACTCTAATTGGGCTAAAATATTAATATAAGTAGGGCTAAAATATTCACCCTAGTCCCAGCCTTTCAAATGGGTACTGTTGTTCATAAACCTAGAATTGAAAACAGCTCAAATCCTTCTCTTCAGAAATGAGATCACAATTCAAAGGATCCTTCACTAAAAATTACCACCTTGGGGCACCTGGGTGGCTCAGTTGGTTAAGCGACTGCCTTCGGCTCAGGTCATGATCCTAGGGTCCTGGAATCAAGCCCCATATCGAGCTCTCCGCTCAGCGGGGAGTCTGCTTCTCCCTCTCCTTCTGTGATCTCTCTCGCTTTCACTCTTTCTCAAATAAATAAAATCTTTTTTAAAAAATTACCTTCTTTTTAAGAATAGAAAATTATATACTGAAGAAATATTAAATGTTCCCTAGCTCTTCTAAATATTCAAGATAATTTAAGATGAATAGAAAAAATAAAATCAGTGTCCAGATTTTAACAGGATCAATTATTTCCATCTATGTTGGTAAGATAGGGAAGATCATGAAAACTCTTCTTTCCACTTGCCCCTAATTGTCAGAAGAAAACTGCAACAACAAATTTTATGATAGAGAGATAACCACAACTAAATGGTGCATTTCATACATTTTAGAATGAAACAATATGGAACAGTGTGGTTAAAACTGCTCTCCAACGCCAGACTACCTGGGTTTGAATGCCAACTCTGCCTCTCATTAGCACAGTAGCATTGGATAATGGACTACCTCCTCTGGGTTTCAATAATATTAGAACCCACCTCACAGATTTGTGAAGAGGAGGTACTCCATGTAACGCACTTGAAATAATACCTGATACATCGTAAGCACTTGATAAGCATTAGCTAAATATAAATTATCTATAAATTAAAGTTTTACATATTTTTAGAAAAAGATGTAGTGATTGCTTTCACTAATTTAAACAGAAAAAGAAATACTTTTTAAATTTGAAAATACAAGTCGTTCTCTCTCAATGCAGAAATGCATTTACTAAAGGTAGACAGACTTTGATTAGGGACTAAATGAAGGGTAAAATAACAAAACATTTTATGAAAAATATAGAAAGAAATAAATAACTCAGTGGGAAACATTTCTGATGTTGTTTAATTTCCTGACCTTTGATATCCTGCCTGCCATACCAACCAGTGACCCGAATTAAATCCAGCTGTTCAGATCACACCACTTTGCTACCTAAGCCTTTCAGGCAAGTGGGATCCAGTTCTTGTCTACCAGCCTTCCCTCACTGTTTGCTCCTACAGTAAATATGCCCACAAACAAGCTCCTACCAATCTTGGTTACATTGAACAGAAAAATAACTTTGCAAGAACTGAAGTAAGCTTTCTCAGGTGAACGTCTTTCATAGCACCAAGTATGGGGATGCCATCATTCTTATTATAAAAAGAACTTTTTAATTTAACAGACTAGAGTACTGTTTAAGAATGTATTCTATTAGTGACACTCATTAATCTTAAGTTAAAATGTATATTTTGGCAGCTTATTCTTTGCTTTAAATGAACTATTGCTTTAATCACAGGCATTTGCAAAACAGTTTGATTTTTCTTAATTAATGTCTGCTAAATTTACTTATGATAGACACACTCTTTTGCTAGAGGTAAAACAAATATACTGTGTGGTTATTAATTCCCACTTTGCACCATACAAAATTATTAACTGAGGTGGAACTTTTCTGCCAAGGTACTTTAATTTCTTTTTTTCAAATGAAAAGATGTAGGAGTATGACTGACTGGCATGCCCGTCCAATGAATGTAGTAATTTTTCGCTGCCTGTCAACTTGAAGACAATGTTTCACCCCAGCGTTTTCTTTCAAAGAGCTCCAGAGGAAATTTAGCAAGATTAGGAGAGACAGAATGGAACTGTACAAACATTATTGCCTTTTTTCTTTCTTCTTCCATACATTCTATACACAATAGTGACATCTTCTGGTTGGCTGGAATATTGATGTTTGGAGCAATGCTTTGAAACCACATCAAACTTTCCTGATCACTCACCAAAACATGCCTTTTTGCATTAAGATACTAAATGAAATATTCCTGAATCAGAAGCACCTCAGCTTTATATATATGCCATCAAAATTCCAATTTAAGTTTTTTTTATAGAGAAAACACAATAGAAGAGTGGATACTTATTTCTTCAAAACAAATTTGAGACACAGGTTAAATGTAAAATTAATTGGCATTTTAAAAAAATCACTTGACACAATTAAACATCCACTTACGGAAATTTCATTTTCTAGAAAGTTCATTGACAACTGGAGAAAATTATGAAAAAAGAGAAAAGTTCAATAATATATTTCCAGGTTATTTTTAATGAGGAATAAAAGAGATTTGGAGGGCCTAGGAGAAGGAAGAGCCTGACACTAATGACGTTCCTTTCCTCTCCAACCTTTTCAGAGGGGTCTATACCTGTGCAGGATACCATGGAATTCTGAGGATGCCCTAAAGCACTATCCTCAATGCTAACCTCTCATTTCACCAATGTAACTCTCTCCTAGGGTAGGCATCCACCTACAGCGGCATCAGGTCTAGACTGGTCCTGGTGAAAGCAACCTCAGGGACCCAGAATCCCATGAGGATTGATCCAGGCATTGTGTATCTAAATATAACATATTTATATTATAACCCCTTTCTCAAGACAATAGAGGAAGGATGACTTGAGTAGTTCCAAAGTGATTTGCTTATACCTATCTCCCTAGAAAAGATGAAAAGTACCAAATATCCTCATCATAAATCAACTAAATAATCCACAGCAGAAAATTCTAACCAAAAACTAAAGGAAACATAATTTCATATCAGCAACTATTTGTAAAAATAGAAAAGTGAAAAATTAAAAGACAGGCACCTGGTGGCTCAGATGGTTAAGCGTCTGCCTTCGGCTCAGGTCATGATCCCAGAGTCCTGGGATCGAGCCCCACATCGGGCTCCCTGCTCCGCAGGGAGTCTGCTTCTCCCTCTTCCTGCCTCTCCCCCTGCTTGTGCTCTGTCTCTCTCCTCTCTCAAATGAATAAATAAAATCTTTTAAAAAAATTACTTAAAAAAAGAAAAGAAAAATTAAAAGAAATTGAATTAACTTTGTTCTGTCTGTCATGAATGCAATGCAACTGTAAGTATTATAAATTCCAGTCACACATTTTATTTAATTTTATTTTATTATGTTATGTTAGTCACCATACATTACGTCATTAGTTTTTGATGTAGTGTTCCATGATTCATTGTTTGCGTATAGCACCCAGTGCTCCATTCAATACGTGCCCTCTTTAATACCCATCACCAGGCTAACCCATCCCCCCACCCCCTCCCCTCTAGAACCCTCAGTTTGTATCTCAGAGTCCATAATCTCTCATGGTTCATCTACCCCTCCGATTCCCCCCTCTCCTTTTTCCCTTCCTACTATCTTTTTTTTTTTTTTTAACATATATTATTTGTTTCAGATGTACAGGTCTGTGATTCAACAGTCCTACACAATTCACAGCGCTCACCATAGCCCACGCCCTCCCCAATGTTCATCATCCAGCCACCCCATCCCTCCCACCCCCCACTACTCCAGCAAACTTCAGTTTCCTGAGATTAAGAATTCCTCATATCAGTGAGATCATATGATACATGTCTTTCTCTGATTGACTTATTTCACTTAGCATAATACCCCCAGTCACACATTTTAAAAAAATGTAATTCTTAAGAAAAAATATGTATATCAGTGTTATTTAAAATGGTTTAAGTAACAATAAACCAGAGAAGCTTATTATTAAAATTATACTAATTACATTTAGCCTATCATCTGGATCAAGCTAGTGTCTCTCTTGGTAATAACAGCCCTTTACAATCTTGTTACTGTACGTTGAAAGGATATTGGTAAAGAAAAGACCATGAACATTTTTAATGCTAGAAAATATATTAAAAGAATATAGGTCACATTCTTCTTCGCATTTATTAAGGTAACTATGTTATCTGAAATTGCAAATCAAATTTGACAAAAGAAACAAGCTATAAATGATATGTATAATTATCCTTTAAATGATGCATAAACTATTGTGATTAGCAGGAATTTACTATTACAATCAGGATTAAATGCTGAATATATTTCTGAATTTGTAAAAAAAATTATACTCTCAGAAGTGACAGAGATAAGCAATTGATTCATTTCCTACCTAATCTGTGAAAGCTCTGCTAGTTGTTTCTGGTATTGTGATTGCTTTATTACTCAGTTTTCTAATCTCATTTTCAAAAAATGTTCTTTGTGTAAAGAAATAAACAAACCTCATAGAATAGATATTCCTACAATAGGCATTTTTCAAAATTCAAAATTCAAAATATCCTTCAAGTCAGTAGTAAAATAAGCCAACTATAAGGGTATGGGGCTGTTATCTGGTTGACAATAAAATCAACTCCTCTCCATGTAAGAAATGCAGAAAATATAAATTAAGTTTTGTCTTTAGGTACAACATGTTTGGTCTATTTGCAATTTTACTCAAATATACTCAGTAAATAAAATGCTAATATTGACTTGCCATTCATATGAGTTCAAATAGATCAATAAAAGCTACAACATTGAATTCATCTGTACCATGATCTATCTCAACAATTGCATTAACCAAAACAACTTCTGAATGATCCAATATCAAGAAAACAAAATAATCAAGTTATAGGATTACAAGAATGCCATTCTAAGATAGCTTCTATAAACTACATGTTTTTGAATAGCTATTTGCTGCCAAAAGATTGACTTTTTCAAAATAAAACTAAATGTTAATTTTTAAGGACGTTCATCCTTTCCAAATTATTTGCAAGGTTTAATGTAATTGCAACCAAAGCTCAAGTGGGATTTAATTTTACTTTTTAAAAATTTGGGCAATTTCTAGTTCTTTAAATAAATGTTTACTGAAATAGAACACATGCAAAGAAAGTACACAAATCCTAAATATAAGCTGACTTAGCTATGCCTCACTCTTCTAGGAATTTCATAACTCTTCTTCTCAGCTCCTTTTTATTTTATTTTATTTTTAAGTATTTTATTTATTTATTTGACAGAGAGAGAAAGTGAGAGAGGGAACACAAGCAGGCGGACTGGGAGAGGGAGAAGCAGGCTCTCCACCAAGCAGGGAGCCCCATGTGGGGCTCGATCCCAGGACCCTGGGATCATGACCTGAGCCAAAGGCAGACGCTCAATGACTGAGCCACCCAGGCACCCCTTCTTTTTATTTTTTTAAGATTTATTTATTGGGCGTCTGGGTGGCTCAGTTGGTTAAGCGACTGCCTTCGGCTCAGGTCATGATCCTGGAGTCCTGGGATCGAGTCCCACATCGGGCTCCCTGCTAAGCAGGGAGTCTGCTTCTCCCTCTGACCTTCCCCCCTCTCATGCTCTCTCTATCTCATTCTCTCTCGCAAATAAATAAATAAAATTTTAAAAAAAAGATTTATTTATTTATTCGAGAGAGAGAGAGCACAAGCGGGAGGGGCAGACGGAGAGGAAGAGAGAATCTTCAAGCCGAGTCTCCGCTGAGCACCGAGCCCAACACAGGGTTCAAGCAGGCTCTCCGTGGGGCTCCATTCCACGACCCAAAAGATCATGACCTGAGCCGAAAACCAAGAGCCAGATACCTAATCAAATGTGACACCCAGGTGCCCCTCTCCCTCTCAGCCCCTTTTTAAAACAAGGTTGGTTTAGTAGCATTGGATGTGGTGAGACAGTATACTCTTTATGGAATTGATTTGGGGTATTTACTGAGCCCTTCTTTTTGAATGAGTTTATTGTCAATTTTTATAAATATCTCATGTGTGCTTGGAAAGAATATTTCTCTCTCTCCTTGGTGGGCATAAATTTATATACGAGCAAAAGCATACCACCTGTATTATTAAAATATCTTTGCTTATTTCTTTCTTAGTATCAAATTCTCTGAGAAATATGTTAAAATCACTTTCATCGGTTGTTGGCTTATTTATCTATTTTAGTTGTTCTGTCAGTTTTTGCCTATTTATGTTAAAGCTATATTGTTGCCTACAAATATGATTGCAACTATACTATATCTTTTTATGTCCTATATGATGTTTTGGCCATTAATTCCATGTTGTCCAAAATTAAATTTATAACCCAATTTTCTTGAGTCGTATTTGCCTATTTTATTTCCAAACTTTCTTTATAACTTAATAGTCACTACATTTGGACATCTTTGAAAAAGCAATCTGAGATTCTCTTCTGTTGTCAGTGAGGCCCAGATCTTAGCAAAGACAACTGTGGCAAGGAAGTGGAGCAGACCAATGGGAAGTCTCTGTGAAGGGTCTTACTTTTTGAGTGCTTTCCCATAGATGAATTACATTTAACATACAGATTTAATCTTCCCCTCCTACACTGAAATATTCCTTAATGACAAACTCTTCTGGGCCATCGTGGAGAATAAATATGTAACAGAGTAAAGGAATATAGAGTAGCACACTGTGGGCGTATCTATGTTCATGAACTTTCAGTAACCAGCATCAAGTAAAATGGGATTCCATAAGGAGATGGTGAGTATAGAAAGAGTATGTTACCATAAGGAAAACTAAAAAGTGGACAACTCAAGAAGGACAAATAAAAAATTCCACAGTCTCGTATATACCAGTGGGATTTAAGTCTTGAAAAGAGGAAAAAACGAACACTTGGTATACATCTAGAAACTCATGACAGTCTACATTCTCTAAGTATAAAGTGAAAAATGAAGTAGTTACTCTTGTCATCACCATACAGAAGATGAAGTTGTGCTGTGTTTTTATCACCTCACTCCCTTTTTTTTCTCTTGACTGATTTTGGAAACATAGACTCAGATTATTGTTACTACTCTTCCCTTTTAAAACATAATCTTCCTTTTCAATAGTAATTTCTAGAATGTGCATTTAATTCTGTGACAGTTTCCACTTTAGGATTTCAACCCTCACAAGTCCTTTCATCTCTTCCAATTCTTGAGTTTTCAATTTTGATCCTTTATCTGTTACCTAGATTCTTTCTTTATCCTTCAGCTAAAGTCATGGAGATGTTCACAGAAATCTCCCACCTATTCTCCAGAAAATCTTGGTTCAGAGGATGGAGCTTTTCATCCTGTTTCTTAAGCCATCCTCATCAATTTTAAAGAACATGGGATTATCACTTTCTGTCTTTCTTGTAGTAAGCCCTTACCCCTTTTTTCCCAGGGCTCATGTATGTTTTACTTTTCTATGTCTTTATTAGTATTCCATCAGAAGTTGAGAAGGGCAAACAAGCTCTTTATTAAACCATCATCCTAACCTGCAAGTTTAATATTTGCAGTCATTGTTATCACAGAATCCAATTCCCAATCTTAGTTTATAGGCTTCTATCTAACCAGCCAGCTCTAACTCCTAAATCATGAAGAAACACTTGAATATCACCCTTCCATTGTTAAATGATGTAACTATAACAGAATAACCCAAAGTTATTTAAAATTTTTTTAAGTTTTTTTTAGTTCAGTCACCTCTCATGCCCATTTTTTCAATTAACTTTTTAAAATTATTAAATCTGAAAAAAATTAAAATTTCATAAGTATTTTTTGTCTGAAAGAAAATACTTGAACGCACTAAGGTACACCAGAAATAGGCCTAAATGATGAATTAGGGGTTTGAGAGCATCCACTTTTTTTTAATTCCAGTATAATTAACATACAGTGTTAAACTGGTTTCAGGTGTATAGTATAGTGACTCAACAATTCTATACATTACTCAGTGCTCATCAAGATAATGTACTTTTAATCCCCATCACTTATTTCAGCCATCTTCCCACCCACTCCCCCCCTCCTCTGGTAATCATCTGTTCCCTAAAGTCTATTTTTTGGTTTGTTTTTTCCTTTGTGCATTTGTTCCTAAATTTCACATATGAGTGAGATCATACAGTATTTGTCTTTCTTGACTGACTTATTTTGCTTGGCATTAGCTCCATCCATGTTGTTGCTGCAAATGACAAAATTTCATTCCTTTTTATGGCTAAATAATATTTTATATATATATACCACCTCTTCTTTATCCATTCATTTATTGATGGACACTTGGGCTGCTTCCATAATTTGGCCATTGTACATAATGCTGCAATAAACATAGTGGTGCATATATCCTTCAAAATTAGTGTTGTTGTATTCTTTGGGTAAATACCCAGGGTGTGATTACTGGATCATAGGGTAGTTCTATTTTTAATTTTTTGAGGTAACTCCATACTGTTTTCCAAAGTGGCTGCGCCAGTTTGCATTCCCACCAACAATGCATTGGGGTTCCTTTTTCTCCACATTTTCACCAACACTTGTCTCTTGCATTTTTTATTTTTGCCATTCTGACATGTGTGAGGTGATATCTCATTGTCATTTTGATTTGCATTTCCCTGAAGATGAGTGATGTTAAACATCTTTTCATGTGTCTGTTGGCTATCTGTAATTCTTCTTTGGAAAAATGTCTGTTCGTGTCTTCTGCCCATTTTTCAATTGAATTATTTGGGTTTTTTGGTGTTGAATTAGGTATTTTTATAAATGCAACACATTTATATTGTAACTTATAAGTAAATTAGTGTTTTGTTTCCAAAAGTGAGTATTTCTTAAAGTGTCAACTTATTATAAGGAATTAAGAAATGAGCCATCAGCATTAGAAAGAACAAGCTTGTTTGCATTCACATATCATTTTGAGAACCTTAGAATTTGAAAGAATCTTACACCCCTTTTAGTTCATCCTCCAATTCAGTTCTGTTATACTCCCACCTCTGGTCTAGACTCTTAAAATTACTTATGTCATTTTAACTTTCACATGATCCTCTAGGCTATGATCCTCAAACCTATGAAAAGTGAAAATGGTGTAAAACACATTGTTTTTATTATAAAGTATATCTTCCATTTATTGCGGGATAAGTGTTTGTTAGGGGAAACAAGGGCTAGCTGATGATAGGCACCCAGGTCAAAGGTCCCAGGCACAAGTCTTCATCCTCTGAATACTTTCTATAAAGGTGAATTTACTGAGTCTTAAAGAAATATGTTTCTAGCACTGAATCAATCTATTTTTTCTTTTTAAAAAAAAAGATTTTCTTTATTTATTTATTAGAGAGCGAGCAAGAGAGAAACAGCATGAGAGGGGAGAGGGTCAGAGGGAGAAGCAGGCTCCCCGCTGAGCCGGGAGCCCGATGCGGGGCTCAATCCCAGGACTCCGGGATCATGACCTGAGCCAAAGGCAGTTGCTTAACCAACTGAGCCACCCAGGCGCCCCTCAATCTATTTTTTCTTGCCTTCAGATTCAAACTGAAACATCTACTCTTCCTGGGTCTCGAGCTTGCTAGCATTCACGTTGAAACTACACCATTGGTTCTCATGTGGTACAAAGTGTGACCAATGAGAAGATGTGTTAACACTTCAAAAGTACTGCTTAAGTTTTCTAAACAGACAGAAATCCAGAAAACACGTACGGGAAGGGATATTAAGGGTATGGGATAATGGTGGAAGGTACATAAAGTTGGATCAGGCTGAATTTACTGAATGGACTCATGAAGCAGATTTGGCATCTAATGTTACAGTTTGGGGATATCAGAGGGGTCTCTAAAAGTTTGGTTGGCTGATTGGCTGAAACATGGATCAGAAGATTGCCCACAGCGAGCAAGTTAGAAATGGCAAGTTAGTATGGCATTTGCTTACTGATCATGGTGTTCTTAGAATTGAAAGGAAAAGCTCACTAAATTCTTACTTGATCTGTATAAGTAGGGAAGTTCTAGGTCAAGTGAACCAAAGTCTAACCTGAATCATAAAAACAGGGTCATGGCCCCTCAATCAATTTCCTGATTTAAGCCAGTTTACAGACCCAGAATCCCATGAATGAAATGGAGGCCTTCCCTGTGAGGAAGGATCCTAGTACACTGCCAAAAATTTATACTGGTCATCATTCTCCCAGTCTTCCCCAAAGGGACCTATAACCTTTTACTAAAGTAACTGCAGATTGGGGCAAAAGAAATAATCACACCTTTCAGAGACTACTCCTGCACACTGGCTCTGAACTGACACTAATTCCATAAGACCCAAAACATCAATGTCGTCCACCATTAGAATAGGGGTTTATGAAGGTCAGGTGATCATTGGAGTTTCAGCTCAGGTCTATCTCACAGTGAACTCAGTGGGTCCATGAATCCGTCCTGTGGTTATTTCTCCCATTCCAGAATGCATAAGTAGAACACACATACTCAGTAGCTGGCAGAATCCCCACATGCTAGCTTATCAGTTGCTTGAAAAAAAATCATATTTTCTCGAAGTCTTCTCCAAGTCACACATTTTCATTCCTTTTTATATTTCCTTAAATGAAATTATTTCCAGGGTCTTCATCATGCCTAACATTGTACTATATTTTTTAATGCATGACTAATATTGAAATTGTATTTACAAAAATCCCATGAGAATTTTTTCACATGAATTGTCAACAAGCAGAGTCGTTCGCAAATGCACTAAAGCAAACCATTTGAGCCTAAATAATGAAATTTATATTTACTGCTGTTAAATTTCATCTTCTTGTTTCTGGACCTGCACTAAAAGCTATCAAAGATATTTCTGAATCATAAGTAATTCAATAGGCAAACATTTATTGATGGACTACTCTGAGTCAAGCCTGGTAATGGAGCTATAAAGATGAATAAGACACTGTCTTTGACCTCCAGTTGCTCTGTCTAGTAAGAGACATAAAAAAGTAAATAATATAAATAAGCAATGTGATAAGTACTATGGGAGTGTTATGTTTAAAAAAAAAAATGAGTAAATGGAGGTGCTGGGAGAAGGACAGAAAAGACAATCAACCCTGAGCATAGGTTTTAGATGCCACTGCAAGGAATGGCAGATGGAGGGCTGAGAGATGAAAGAAAGAAGCAGAAGGGATAGGAGATGAAAAAGAGAAATACAGAGGGAAGCCAGTGGAGGAGGGGGGCAAGGAGGCATAAAAGGTTAAGATTGAGGGCCAGGGAAGAGTCTGAGGTTTCCAGAACCCTGGATTTCCAAAACCCTCAATCCAATGGCCCCTTAAGTCTTAAACTTTAAAAATCACTTAAATAAGTAAGTTTTAGATAAATTGGTATAAGTGGTAAAATAAAATACAAGTCATTTGGTTAACTGATCTTTCGACAACTGAGCTTTTGATAAATTTACCCAGAGTCTCAGATTTGTAAGTTGTGGAAGATTGTATTTTCTAAAAATGGCTGCAAAAATATCTCTCATCTTCTATGCTCTTCTACAAAGTGAACTTGCCCCCAGTGAGGAGCAGAGTTTATTATTCCACCATCTTATGACTGCTTTGACCAACATAATATGACAGAAACGACACTTTGTCACTTGCAGGAATAGCCCTTACTTGCCCTGGTGCTTTTGCTTCCTGCCTTTTGTAAAAATTGCTTTTGGGACACTCCTCAGAACCCACCTGCCAAGCTGTGAAAAGTCCAAATTACCTGGAGAGGGCACATGTAGGCATTCTGCTTAACAGTCTCGGCCAAACATCAACTGTCAGCCATGTGACTGGGTCATTCTGAATGTCCAGCCCAGTCAATCTTTTAGAAGACTTCAGTCCTATCTAAAATCTGACTGGAACTGCATGAGAGTATACAAATAAGAACTGCCTTGCTGAGTCCATCGACCTGAGCAATAATAATACAATATTGTTTTGAGCCATTAAGTTGAGTTAGTTTGTACACATCAGTAATTAACTAGAAAAGAAGGTTAGGGAAAACACAGGGTTTACTAGCTGATGACTAAGTAAACTGAACTACAATGGAATTAACTAAATCACAGAGTGGTTAGGTTAATAAACCCTGATAATAGGAAGAGGGGATACTCTGTTCTCAAAGTTCAGATATGGCCTAAGTGTTTATTTCTGGACCAACAAAGTTTCCTGCTTAAGAGATTATGTGAGCAGCAATGTCATTAACCAAACAGAATTTTTTTTTTAATGTTATTTATTTGACAGAGAGAGACAGTGAAAGAGGGAACACAAGCAGGGGGAATGGGAGAGGGAGAAGCAGGCTTCCCACTGAGCAGGGAGCCCAATGCAGGGCTTGATCCCAGGACCCTGGGATGGTGACCTGAGCCGAAGGCAGACGCCAAACGACTGAGCCACCCAAGCGCCCCAACCAAACAGAAGTTAAAAGGGAACAGTGTGTTCAACCAAAAAACTGAAGCAACTTTTAATATGTTGAGTTTGCGTTTTTTATATTTGTTTAACATGATCGTTAATACTTTGTAAATATAGGCTTTGAACTTGGGAAGGAGATATGATCTGTATGTACCAGAGTCATTGGCATACAGAAAGTTATTTATCAAAGATAAGCCACAGAAGGTGGTGATATTACCCAGAGAAATTACAAAGAGAAGTTCCAAAAGAAAGCCATGAGAAATACTGACAATTAAAAGGTGAGCACAGAGAATTTTTGGCACAACTTCTATTAAAGACCATCATTTTCCACTTTCAAATAGGACTCAATTTATCTTATCATTGGGATGGAGAAAAGAAAGAAATACTGTTCTTTTTTATACAATCCTGTATAAATTTTAGGATTTGGACAAGGGAGAACAGGTAATGCTGCCTAATATGACTGAATTCACACTGAAATTGCATGATAAAATAGTATATCAACATCATACTGTTCAGGACTTGCACTGTATAAGTAATAAGTAATGTATATGTGATTGAGTCTATAATTACACCCAGCAATTTAGTATAAGATAACAGACCAAAATAGGACCTATAAACATTAGAAAATTAATTTCTTTCACACAGTGTTTACAAAGCATTAATAATTTCATCTTATTTTCATGACAACTTTAATCTCTGCACAAAGTTCACAGATCAAGCTGTAAATTCAGACTATTTGAGGTTAAAAATATATAGTATACATTTTAGTGAGAAAATCCTGGTGCATATTATTTCTGGAAAAGTGAAGTATTTGTTCTAAGTATCAACACAAAGAAACAAATCAAATTTTCTGTGTGAATATATAATCGGATTTTTTCTGAATTTAAATTTTTATTGATCACAAAAGCATACCAGTTGCATTTATTGTAAGTAATGTAGTAATTAATCAACAGTAGAAGGGCAGTGTAGTAGATTAGATGATTTTCAGCAAATATTTATTTCTTATCTCAAACCTCCATGGAAGTACATTTTCCAACCTCATGGATATTAGACTTGGTCATATGACTTGCTTTGGCCATTGAAATGTAGGCAGAAGTGAAAGAGTATCAGTTTCAAGCCCAGGGTTTAAGAGATTTCTGCTCACCTTGGGAACTTTCCACCCCTTCCATTAACCAAAAAATAAATAAAAATTAAAAATGGCCCCAAGGAGCTACTTCCTTCCAATTTGGGGACCAAAAGACATTTGGAACAGAGCTTCCCTGGCTGATTTACACACCTGCAGCCAGAAGGAGAGCGAGAACCATAGCAACTGCAGAGATATAACTGTGCGAGTAAGTATCCTTTGAAGCCACTGAGTTGTGGCGATATTACTGAGGTAATAACTGACTGAAACAGGTAGCTCAGAAAAAGTTAATATACTAATTCATATAAAAATATTTTTTGACATCAAAATACTTCACAAACCCATATTAAATTTGTAAGAAGTAAGAAAAAATAAAGGCATGTTATATTTTTAATATTGTTAGACCTCGACTGGGATAAAAATAGAGAAGCGCCATCAATCAAATATGCTATATAATTAAGGTAAAGTTAAAAAGGACCCATTTGTAAATAATTCATGTCTACATTTATAAGCAAAGTCAAGTCATGAAAATTTTAGTAAATGGTCATGAATAATAAACATTCAAATATTATAAATTTATGTATTAATCAAAGAGTAGATAAATGTCTATTTCTGAAGAGGAAGAGAAAAATAGAGTGGTAAACATATATCAAAGTAGTATTCATAAAAGAAATAATGCATTGATTAGAGCTCTCTAAAATTAGAGGAAGTGCTATTATGACCATAAAAGCATTTAACTTGATGTGAACTTTTAATTTAATTGGTTTTTATCTCATCAGAAGTCATAAAAAGTCATTCAAGTCTCTCATAAATCAGGAACTGAAAAAAATCACTAAAACAAAGATAAATTAAATATCTCACATAAATAAATAACTCATCTTTCTCTAACTTTCTCAATGCACTTCTTGATATTTGCCAAGAAAAAAGGAAACTTAGTGTCTTGTGAAATAAAAGTTTACATATATTTCTAAACATAAACATAGGAAACGTTTTAAAGGTCTCCTTTTATGAAAAAAAAAATTAAGATTTTCCTATCTCAGTGCCTCAATGCAGAAAAAAAACTTGAGTATCATTCTACAATTAATATTTTTAATGTTTTGTATTTGAAAACCAATTTGGAAGAATTCATTATCAAGATTATTTGGAAACAATTAAAATAATACAATTTGGTGCTTTTTATTTTTAAAGATCTTTAAAAATTATGTCAGTTTGAATAAAAGTGAGCAAACTCAGTTTGGCCAGATTGCATCAGGTGATCATAAGCAAAGCAATATCAAAATTCTCAAACCAGACTGACAGAAAAAGACTGAAGCGGGAAAAGTCCAGCTATGAAATCTACAATAGGAGGAAACAGAAAAGCTGGAATGACGTAAATCGAGTTTTGAAAGGGGGAAATATGAATGAAGAGGAAACACTACTAGGCTATCATGAAGCAGTTTAGTTACGGTAGATGCAAATCAGATGAGATATGAATGCAATGGGAATACCAGCACCAAAAGGCATGTTCGGTAAGGGCTGAGGCTGGAATTAAGATAAGTCAAACTCTCTATGTTATTTTTTGACAAGGTTACTGTTTGAACAGAGCATAAAAAAATTGCCATGAAATAAACTGGTTCATAATATTGTGCTGAACTGTGTGTAATATGTCAGCTCAGACAAGGAGATTGGTGCTGTTGTCCAAAGCATTTTCCCTTTTTCTAGGGTAAGTAGAAACTACAGTAGATGATTTAAGACTTATGATGAGTCATATTATGGGTCATAATAAAACTTATGATCCTTAAACTAGAGTGCTTCTGAATGAGGGAATGGATTATAGTTTAGAGTTATAATAAAAATGTACATCAATTTGACATTTTAAAAGTCCAAAATAGTATTTGAAATAAAATAATACGTAAATTATTATCCCTATTTAGTAACAACCTATATACATAAAGGGAGTAATAAGAGAGAGAAAAACAAGTCTGAGAAGGATACACTGCAAATAATCATTATTACCATAGGATGAGATGGCAGAATAGAGTCCCTTTCCTTTATGTGCCTTACTATAGTTTGAACTTTTATAAACTTGTCTTTTTTTTTTTAGAATTTAAAATTCATTTAAAAGTCTCACCTCAGAAGTATCTTTTTCAAGAAAACCGAGTTTCCTCTACTATGCTTCCCATTCTGTGCACGCTTATTCATTCATATTTCCACACAATACATATAGAATTTGGCAAAATGCCAAGACATATGAACAAAACACAAAAATCAATTGCATCTCTAAATATAAGCAAGAATCATCTAAAAGACAAATAAAAATAAAACATTATTTACAATAAGATCAAATACTGATGAATAATAGGTCTAATGGAAGATGTTTATAAGCTCTATGGGGAAAAATATAAAACAAAAAAAATTAAAGGAAGTGATACAGTCTTCATGGATGAAAACACTTAATATATAAAACTGTCAATTCTCCCCAGGCTGATCTCTAGCCACAGTGCAACTTCAGTCTGCATGCAAACAGGGTATTTTTTAATTAGAACTGATAAAATGATTTTAAAATTATATGAACATGTAAAAAGCCAATGACAGAAGAACACAGAGAAGGAATCACCCTGCAAGAATTTGTGTCTTCTGCTGTAATTAGACACTGTAGTACTACTTTAGGCACAAATTAAATAATGCAGTAAAGGGCCCAGAAGCAGACATATACATACATAGAACTTTGATATATAACTAAGATGTTCTGCCAGATTACTGAAGAAGAAGGTATTTATTAAATAAAGGAGACTGAAAAGTTATCTAAATAGGAAAAAAATAAGATAAAATTTCATCCCTACCTTATATAACATGCCAAAAAAAAAAAATCCAGATGAACCAATTTATATGTCAAGAACAAAGCTTTAAACTATTAGCAAACAAGATAAGTAAATATCTCTCTGGTTTTGTGATACAGAGTATTTCTTTCTTTTTTTAGAGAGAGAGAGAGGCAGAAGTAGGGGCAGAGGCAGAGGGAGAGAGAGAATCTTAAACAGGTTCCAGGCCCAGCGCAGAGCCCAGGTTTCCCCAGAAATATTTCATGAACGTGATAGAAAGGAGTACTAACTATAAGGGACATGATATATTGGGGCTCCTGAGTGGCTCGTCAGTTGAGTGTCTGACTCTTGATTTAGGCTGGGGTCATGATCTCAGGGTCATGAGATTGAGCCCCAAGTGGGGCTCCATGCTTACTGTGGAGTCTGCTTGAGATTCTCTCTTTCCCTTCTCCTCTGCCCCTCCCCCTGCTCAAGTGAAATCGATTAAAAAAGAGAGACATGATATATTAACTATTTAAAATTAAGAATTATTAATCTAAAGACACTTTTTAAAACTGAGGGAAAATAATATTAAGAACACATTAAGAACAAATCATTACAAAAAAGGCAACCTAATCAAAAATGAAGAAAAGGCATGAATAGGCATTTTATAGAAGAGGAAAAAAGCATATACTGATAAATGTATACATACATTGTCATTTCCACTAGTGGACAGGGGAATACAACAAAGAAAACCCATTATCACTTGGTTGGCAAAAATTAAGATGCCTAACATTACAGGTATTAAAAATAGTATTTCTTACACTTTGCTGGTGGAAGTATATATTAAAATAGTATTACAGCAAGTTGGCTCTAGATATAGAGAAACTCTTACTAATACAAACCAGGGGACTTGCACAAGAACGTTCATAGCAGCACTGAACATAATTAAAAACCCTTGAAGTAATCCAAAGAACACCTACAGAAGAATTAATAAATCCTGATCTAGTCCTAAGTGGAATATTATATAACATACATAATATATAAATAATATAAAATGTATAAATATGTAAAGTAATTAATTGCTTTCATTTGCCAAACATTGAGTAAAAACACCTGTAGAAGATATAGTCTGATATTCTTTTTTTTGCTTTATTTTATCAATAGACTTTATTTTGTAGAGCAGTTTTAGATTTTTGAGAAAAACTGACCAAATAGTGCAGTGTTCTGACATACCCTCACCTGTGCAGTTTCCCCTATTATTAACATCAGGCATTTGTGCAGTATCATTCTTACAATTGATGAAACAATATTAATATGTTGTTACTGCATAAGGTTCACTCTTTGTGTTGTACAATTCTGTGGGTGCTGACAAATGTATACGGTCATGTACCCACCATTACAGTACTATACAGAATAGTTTCTCCACCCGAGAAGTGCCCTGTGCTCCACCTATTCATCTCTCTCTCCCTCTCTCCTTCCGTCTCTTCTTCCCCTCACACCCCTAGCAACTACGGATCTTTTTACCGTCTCTATAGCTTTGGTTTTTTTCAGAATGTTAAATGGTTGGAATAATACAGTACATAGCTTTTTCAGACTGGCTTCTTTCACTTAGCAATATGCATTCATAGTTCTTTCATGTCTTTTCATGGCTTGAAAGCTCATTGATTTTTATTGCTAAATAATACTACATTGCATAGATTACCAGTTTGTTTATCCATTCATCTATTGAAGGACATCTTGGTTGCTTTCAGCTTCTGACAATTACAAATAAAACTTCCATAAGCGTTCATAAGCAAATTTGTGCACTGACATAAGTTTTCAACTCAGTTGGGTATATACCTAGGAAGCAATTGCTGGATCATATGGTAAGACTATGTTTAGCTCTGTAAGAAACTGCCAAACTATCTTCCAAAGTAGCAGTACAATTTTGCATTTTCACCAGCAATGAATGAGAATTCCTGTGGTTTCACATTCTTGCCACTTATTTTGTACTGTCAGCTTTATGGATTTTAGCCTTCCCAATAGGTATGTAAAGTTATCTTATTGTTGTTTCCATGTGCAATTCTCTAATGACAGATGATGTTGAGTATCTTTTCCTATGCTTCTTTGCTATTATTTTATCTTCTTCAATGAGGTTCAGATCTTTAGCAAACGATTTTTTAATTGAATTATTTGTTTTCTTGTTGAGTTTCAGGACTTCTTTGTATACTTGGATACAAGTCCTTTATCAAATAAGTGTTTTTGCAAATAGTTTCCCCAAGTCTGTGATTTGTCTTTTCATTCCATTAACATTGTCTTTTGCAGAGCAGAAGTGTTTAATTTTAATGAAGTCAACTTAACTTTTTCTTTCATGGATCTTGCTTTCAGTGTTGTACCTAAAAATTATCACCAACCCAAAGTCACCTAGATCTTCCACTGTTATTTTCTATAAATTTTATAAATTTTGTGTTTTACATTGAAATCTATCACCCATATTGAGTTAATGTTTGTGAAAAGTGTGAGGACTGTGTCTAGATTCTCCTTCCTTCTCTCCCTCCCTCCCTTCCTTTCTCTCTTCCCTCCTTCCTTCCTTCTTTCCTTCCTTTCTCTTTCCTTTTTGCATGTAGGCATCAGTTGTTCCAGTACTATATATTATAAAGATTATCCTTTCTCCATTGAATTACTTTTGCTCCTTTGTTAAATATCTGTTAATTACATTTGTGTGACTATTTCTGGGCTCTCTACTCTGTTTCACTGATCTGTCTATTCCTTCTTCAATGCTACATGAGATCTTTAAATGGCTTTACCTGAAATCTTTAAATCAGACTTTGTCAGTCCCTCAACTTCTTTCTTCTCGTTCAGTGTTGTGTTAGCTATTCTGGTTCTTTTGCTCCTCCATACAAACTTTAGTATTAGTTTCCAATATCCACAAAATAACTTGCTGGGATTTTGATTGGCATTTCATTGAATCCATTGATCAAACTGGGAATAACTTATATCTTAACAATGTTAAGTCTTTCTATCCAGAAACATGGACTATTTCTGCATTTATTTAGATCTTCTTTGACTCCTTTCATTAGTTTTGAAGTTTTTCTTTTATATATATTTTGTTAGACTTACATCTAAAAATTTCATTTTTTGGTGCTACTCTAAGTAGTATTGTTTTTTATTTCAAATTCACATTGTTCATGGCTGCTATACAGAAAAGCAACTGACATATATTAACAACTTTTATACTATAATGTTGCTATAATCACTTATTAATCACTTGTTAGCTCCAGGAGAATTGGTTGGGTTATTTCTCCAGCAATCTGTTAATCATTATTTATGTCTTCCTACCAGTTATTACTGTTTCTACTCCCCATAAGCTGATTCTCTGAATTCACCTGTCTCTCATTTTACAGGGCAAAAATTTGCCACTTAACTTCAATTTTCTGATGGACCTACAAAGAGTTGTCAATTTCCAGTTTATTCAGTGCTTTTCCTGTTGTGCGGATAGACGTGATGAATGCCAAGTCAGAACAGAAACTGGAAGTCTTATACACTTTTCTTAAAAATTAAAAACCAGGGGCACCTGGGTGGCTCAGTCAGTTAAGCATGTGACTCTTAAGCATTCAGCTCAGGTCATGATCTCAGGGTGGTGAGATCAAGCCCTGCATGTGGTTCCATGCTCAGTAGGGAGTCTGCTTTTCTCTCTCTCTCTCCCCCTCTCCTGCTGCCCAACTTCTCATGCTCTCTCTCTAAAATAAATAAATAAATCTTTAAAAAAAATTAAAACCAAACAGAACTAAAATCAAATGATTTACCTTTAACACAACATAGATAAATATATCTTTTAAAAACCAAAGTAAATATAACTGCAAATCAGGACAGTAGTTATCCTTCTAGGACCAAGAACTCAATTCCTTGCTGCTGTCAGCGATGTCCCTCCCCAACTTCTAGAGGCCACTTGCATTCCTTTGTTCATGTTTCCCTTCGTCCTCAAAGCCAGTATTGGTGGGCCTATCCCTTCTCATGCCTCATCTCTCCTCCCTTCTCTTCAATTTATAAATTTCATGTAATTTGCCTTGGCTCACCCAAACATACCAGGATAATCTCCCCCTTTTAAGGTTCATAATGTTAATCCCATTTGCAAAATCCCTCTCCCATGTAAAATATATCCACAGGTCCCAGGGATTAGGACATACATATCTTTGAAGGTCATTATATTACCTAACACAAAAACTCATAGTTAAAAATTTCTAAATTCACAAGGAAATAAGAAATCATGAATAAGAATTGGCAAAGGCCACACAGAACAAAATAAAGCTCATGATTACTGTACATAGATGGAATTATGAGAAAAGTAATATGAAATAAATATACTTAATAAATAAAATCTTTTAAAAAAATTAAAAAATATACTTAATATGTTTGAGGAAATAAAAATAAGACATTGAAAAATAAGACAAAGAAATAAAAGATTATCAATATATATTAGCAGAACAGAAAAATAACCAGATATATATAGATATATATCTAGAATTTTTTTTAATAATAGCTATTAGAAACTCAATGCTTGGATTAACAAAATTAGTCATATTTGGAGAGAAAACTAAGAAACTAGAATATAAATTTGAATAAATTCACCAAGAGAAAAAGATGAAAAATCTGAAAACAGATTAGAAGATACAGCAGATCAAATGAGACTGTCCAACATATACATCACTAGAGGTCCAGAAGGAAATAATAGACAGAATGAGAGAAATGTAACATGTAAAGAGATAATGACCAAGAGTTGTCCAGAACTGATATAACAAACCATTTCTGAATTTCAGAAAGTGCATACCAAGACTCCCTCCAGAAGAAAACAGGAAACACACCTAATATATTGAAATAAAAATGCAGAAAAGTAGTCTGAAAAATAAAGACAAAAAAAGAAAGATCATCTGCAAGGAGTGAAAATGAGTATATGCTTGAACCCTTGATTTACAGCAAATACAGCACAACCAAGTAGTGATTAAGGGATGACTTTTTTCAATTTGATATTATCACTAAACACATAAGCAAATAATCAATTATGAGTAAGAGTTAGTCAAAGCCACATACAATTGTAGATACATGAGAAGAAAAGAAAGTTGATCTCATAGCAAACACTAAAATGGATTCATAGTAACTGTATGTGTAAAATGCAAAATAATAAAGCTTTTAGAAAATAATACAGGAAAATAAATTTCATGACTTAGGATATTAAAAGTCTTTCTAATAAGATTATAAAAGCATTAACTGTAAAAGAAATGGGTCATAAATAGAATACATTAAAATTAAGATTTATGTTCACCAAAAGACATTAGAGAGAATTAAAAAGGAAGACCACAGAGTGAAAAATATCAGCAACAAATAAAACTAAAAAGGCTCATATTTAGAATATGCCTTAAAACCACACACATTTACAAATAAGTAAAAGAAAACGAATCCCCGAAAAAAGACAAAAAGAAAACACTAAAATATGACTGACTTTATTGACATTCAGAGAAATCTAATGTAAAGTCATAAGGAGTTAATATTTTACTTCATTTAATTGGTTTCATTGGTTTTAAAAGTTAAAATTTGACAATACCAAGCACTGGAGAGAATATGGAAAAATGAGACTCTCATCCTCTGCTGGTACATATGTGAACTGATACAATCACTTGGGAAAACAATTTAGTATTTCCTCCTGAAGTTGGAAATGCACATGTCCTACATCGAACAATTCTCTAGAGAAACTTCTACATGTGTGCATCAGGATACAATGAAAGTTTATTTGGAGCATAGTGCATAGTTTATTCCTAATTTATTCATTTTTCTTCAGAGGAAAAAAAAAGAAAGAAAAACAAAAAGGAGGGGATAAATATCAATAATAATTCAATGAATAAATAAATCGTGGTGTCATAATAAAATGAAATACTATCCAGCAGGAAAAACAAATTAAATACAAGTATACAATATTGAGCCAAAAAAAGCAAGTCACGAAAGAATATATACAGTATCAATCCAGTATTTATAGTTCAAAAAAGAGAAAACTAAACCACGATTTGCAGCATATGAAACAACTAGAAAGAATGTCTGGGGAAGACAAACCATAAAATTCAGGCTGGTGGGGAACAGGGGAGGGAAACCCTGTAGGGAAGGGAATAAGTAGGCTTCAGCGTCATTTGGTAACGTAGGTAGCATTCTATTTCTTAAGCTAAGTTGTAGATACACACTCTTCATGTGTATGGTATATTTCACAATAAAAAATATATTAACATTTTAGTGGCTGCCTTTCTCATCACTCTAAGAATAAAATTCAGAATCCAACTTTCACGGACAAAAGCCAACATGATCAGGCCCCTGGCTCTCCTTTCATCTGATCCCCGGCTCTCCCCATTTCACTACAACTCCAGTAACGCAGACTCTCTGTTCCTTGAACATTCTAAGTTCACTCTTACCTTTGCATTTTCTCTTCCCTCTGATCTTTTAACTATTTCCTCCTGATCTTTGTAGAACTGGCTGATTTTTACCATGCAGGTCTCAGCTCAAATATCATCTCACCAAAGAAACTTTCCCTGAACATCTCATAGCAGGTAAGTGGCAGAATCAGAAATACATCTACTTTTCATGACAAAATTTCTGACAACAAAATTTATTGGAAAGTATCTTGTCAATGCTGTCCCAATATAATATAAAATAAAGATAGGAAAATTGGAGACGAAGTTGCTTTGGTGAATAAAGCAGTGTCAAATATTAACTATCAGAGCCCCCGGTGAAATGGAGAATGAAGGCATTAGAAATGACTTGTACTGCTATTTTAAAAGTTGACTACATCTTAACTTGTAGATACTTTGCTTGAGTTCATATGTTTCAGTATGATTACAGCTTGCTAATATAAACATTCTACTTATAGCACTTAATTCAGGGACTTGGTATTCTTCTTCTGAACTTATGCCCCAATCAAAGTCAACTGCACTATCATTAATACTCCTCCACTTGCCCCATTTTAAATCCATTTTAAAAATTGACTCCAGTCATTTACACTTAATAATTGAATATACTAAGAAGGGGGGGGGAAGCTTGATTAATTTTGAGTTCAGATTAATTCATCAGACATAAATAGCTTGCATATTTCCTTTTGGAAATGAAAAACATGAAAAAGAATACCACTCACTACCTCAAAGGAACACGAGCAATTATCTGCATTTCTATATTCTATCTTTAAACTACTTATTAGCTCATTTGTTACTTAAACCAATTAGTTTTGGTTGCTGAAGATATTATTCAATATGCAGGAAAGTTGTTGCTTTGTGGTATTCTTATTATTCCTTTTTTTTCTAATTTTTACTGAAACTCAGCTCTGCACATTTTAATATGTTCACTTTATTTCAAACATTAATTCCCTGTCTCCCTGTTAACATGATATATCTCAAAAGAATTTGGTTTAAGGCATTATTTCTAATTTCTGGAAATACATGATACACTTACCAAATCTCAGTGTTAAAAAAATTAAACCCAATTGCTTATAATTGACTGAAGTCTATAAATAATACCTACTATATTTCTGATAAATGGCTTAAATGTTATTCCAACATAATGTAGGGGTGAGTGATATGATTCTTCTTACAATCTTTGGCTCATCTTTATTTTCACCAAGATGATTTTATATATGTTTATAGTTGGTTCTATATTACCTATTAACTAAAATATTTAACTGTAATTATGTACCAAAAAGAATTATAATAATGTGCCCAAGTAAAGTTCTGATTCAGGTTCTATACCATGAAAAGTAAAAACATACATAGCCATCAAAAAAAAAAAAAATCCAGTATCTAAATCTTTGTGAAAGAAAAAAAATGGAACACAGTCTAAATAGAAAATATCCATTATAAAAAGTGTTATAAGTAAGAATCTCAATATTTTCCATTCTTATTAGGTTGTAAGTATTAATGGGGAATTTATTTGGGTAGAATTATCCATTATCCCTTTATGTACTACCCCTTTTTTGTGTCAACCATAAAGGATGTTCTTCTAATGCTTACAAAAATTAAGCTATAAATTTTGAGAGATGAATCTAAAAAATCATATCAGCTTAAGTATAAATGCTAGTTAAAAAAAAGAATTCAGATCAAAATTATAATTTGCTTTAAAGCAAAGCCCATTAAATACAATAAGATCTGCATTATGTAATTAATGATTAATATAATCAATTATAACTGCCTCAAATTGTAAAAGTCCACATAATTTCCATGTGCTTAACTTTTCTCTAAAAGAAATATAATTTGGAAAATTCCAGAAAGCCAGCTCTGCAATTATTACTTAAACTTCTTCATGCTATTTTTAATAGCACTTGGGAATTGTTATTCATCAATCTCACACTTGAAACCTTCCAGGACTAACCACGTCATCTATTAGTTGAAGCAGATACTAAAGGACAGTAGAACTACATCTAGAATTTCTTATCTGAACTGTTTTAATCCCTCCTGGGAATGAGAGGAGGAAAGCACAGAGGTCAGATATATGAAGACTTCACATTTGTTGCACTGTATGGGTCCATAATGTGACATAATTTATAATCTGCCCAGACTGGCAAGAGTTGGTATCTGGTTTTGCTGGTTTAAATCTAAAAAGTTTAAGTCTACACTTTTTCCTTTATTTACTCCATTTCTTCAAACAGTACTTCTATCTATTATAGGATTATATCTGAAGAACCCAAATTTGCTTCATTTGGCCTTCAATTTTCTTATTATCTTTTCTTTGAAGTATCTCCCCATTAATTTACCAGGTCCTGAAAGTGGCCAACAATACAAAATACAGAATTTTTATTTACCCATTTCTATTTTGTGACCTCAACCAACTTCACAACTGGTCAAATTATTCTAGTTTAGAAAATGAAACTTAATTATTCATTATTTTGTAAAAAATAAAATGAAGATTATCATCACTTAAAAAGAAGGCAAAAGGAACATAAAATTTTTGTGTCATTTAATCTAAAAGTAAGAATTTCCTCCGAGTTTCTCACTATAATATTCGATAAAATTTTAGAGTTCATTTTTTATATATTCCAAGACAACATACTATTTTACTCCATTAATTTTACTCTTCAAATATAATCACTAACAATTTTATTTAAAGGTTCAAATTTTACTTACATCAATAAATACTAGTCCCTATCAAGCGATTTATTATTATTAACAGACAAGGTTCACAGCATTTCATGCACCTCTAAATGCAGAAACCAATACATAATCGCTAAAGCAACATGGGCAAAATGATAAGTATCTGCTTCTCCAAATTTAATCCAGAGATCAGAAATGCACCCACCACTAGCCATGCAAGTTATTATCAGAAAATAATATTTTAAATTGCTCAGGAACAATAACAGAAAGAGAGGAGAAAAAGATTGTTAGTGTTTTTGTTTTTGTTTTTACATTAGTTAAAATAAGCATCAGAGCATAAAACACCCTCTGGTAGACAGAATGCTAAGACTGCACCCAAGATTCCTGCCTCTAGTGTGCACACCCTATATTATCCCTAGCCTTTGAATGTGGGTAGAACTTGTGAATATGATAGGATGTCACTTATTTGATTAGGCTACATAAAACTTCATTTTAGAAAACAGAAGTCAGAATTCTCCTGTTGGAGATTGCCATGGAGAGTCCTACAACTGCCTACAAATTGCCATGAGTCCTACAACTGCAATGAAGTGAATTCTGTCAATAACTTGAATGACACTGGAAGATGACCCTGAGTTCCAGATAGAACTCATTCCTGCCAATGCCTTGATTTCAGCCTTGTGGGATCTGGAACAGAGGACCAGTGAAACTGTGCTGGATTCCTGACCCACAGAATTTGTAAGATAGTAAATGTGTGATGTTTTAAGCCAGTAGCATGTGGAAATTTGTTACACAGCAATAGAAAACAAATATAAACCATAATATATTTTGTAGGTGACAAGTCAGATAAAGTTGTTTACACAAAAGGTGAAAAATAAACTGACAAAAACATATAGAGTACACTGCACATCCAGCCAATGGAAAGAAAAAACAGAGTCTTCACAATTTTTTGCTGCACATACGAAGTACTTCCAAAATGTATATATTTGTATATAAAGATTTTTATCTAGCACCTTCAATTTGAAGACACAAAAGTGATACAAAAACTATCACCATCCTTGAATTGTGTAATGATTATCCTAAATTTGATTTGTTTTCTTATCCTTATCAATGTTTATCAACAGAATTTAATACATAATAAACTGTTAAATGGATAATGTTTATCTGAGATATCTAATATCTACATTTTTTGGATCAAATACTTTTGATCCAGAGAAATACATTTTAAAGAGAAAATTCATGAGATAGATTTTATAACCCACTTCAGAGGAAATGGTTGGAAAGAAAATTAACTTCCCTGTCATACATATATAATTTATACTAAACAAAATATTATTTTACCTTAAATTTCTGAGTTAAAAGACAGAGTAAACATTAACATATTCATGGAGTTACAATTCATAGACTAACATCAGCCTACATAATTTATAAGCTATGAATTGTAAAGTACTTATGTTTCAATTTTATCTACTACAATTTCCTTCAAAACATTTACCTTTTTCTTATATTCAGTATTTCTTCTGTCTTTTCAATATATAATAAAATGGTTGTATTTTAGATGGAAGACAGATAACAGGGCCATGTTATAATTTCCTTAAGCCACTAATATACAATAGATCACTATTTGTTCTAATAAAAAAAAGTTGACTATTTTAAAGCTACAGTTTCCACACACTTGTTCACCTTTTGCCTTAATTATACCTCATTGATTAAACAAAATTATATACTTGTAGAAGAGGTAAAATTATTTTCCTTATCCAGGAAGCAATCCCAGATTGATTCCATCTTTATTCTGTTGTTTTAAGGATTTCAAACATACAGAAAAAGATGTGTATAATGTAATATAAATATATTATAGCTTTACCTATAATTGGATGTTAGATATTATATCAGCTTAAAATATTTTCAAAAAATACAACAGTATTGGAGGATTTAAGATGGTGGAGGAGTAGGGGGACCCTAAGTTTGTCTCATCCCTCAACTACAACTAGATAATTATCAAATCATTCTGAATACCTGAGAAATCAATGAGAGCTCTGAGAACACAAATGCTGCAAATCTACATGTAGAAAGGTGACCACAGTTTGGAAGGTACGAGATGTGGAGACTTGAATCTGGTGTGATATAGCTGAGGATACAGTGGCCGGGAGAGAGCCTGCTTAAGAGACTACCGCAAAATATTATAAGCACCAGAGTGCAAAATCAGAACTTTTAGAAGTTTAGAAGTCTGCTACAGTGGGATATGCGCCAGACTTAAAAGTGCTCATGTAGTGAAATGGGGCAGAATCCCAGATGACAGTGTGGTCTGAGAATCCCCAGGGACACAGGAAGAACAGGTGTGCCTGAGTGCAACAGAATTCCCAAGCATAGGAGCAGTGAAGCCAGCTGAGAACAGTGTCTAGGTGCTGGTGTTCTGCTCTGTGTTGCCATAAACTGCGAACCACTGCTACCACTTTCCTGAGACATGTCCAGCAAAAGGCAGATGTTAGCAATACCCTTCCTGGGAGAAAGTGTGTAGGTCCGCACTGTGGAAGTCCCCTAAAATTTCAAGTTTTGAAACTCAGTTGCATGCCTGAGATAAAAACACTCAGACAGAGTCCAGGTGAACACAGAGTTCTAATGGAAACTGGGGAGACAAGAATGATGGATTGCTCTTCTGTGAGGGCTCACTGAAGAGTGAGGGGCATGAATTTTCAGTTCTGGGACTAGAGAGTGGGGCACCACCATATTCATCCTGCCTATCAGTGCTGAAAGCCATCAGGGAGCAAAACAGCACCACATAGTAGAATTAGGAGTGCCACACACCAAGCCCTGCCTCCCTGCACTATGGAGGCACATTTCCATTAGGGCAAGGCCACCTGAGAATCATTGCAACAGCCCCGCCCCCCCCACCACCCGCCCAGAAGACCAGCAAACATAACTCACTCCACCAAGTTTACTGATCATAGAAAGCTGCAAAGCTTCAGCTCCAGGGGAAAACAGTATATAGCATTCTTTGTATTTTTATTCTTTATTCTTTTATTTTTTTTCAGTTATTTTCTTATTTTTTCAATTCTTTCTTTTATTCTTTTTTAATTTTTATTTTTATATATTTTTTTAATTTTTGGTTTCCTTTCACTGTATTTTATTTTATTTACATATTTTTTTCTTTCTTTCTATAGTTAGAAACTAGTTTCTTTTAACAAGCAGACTAAAACACACCCAGAATCTAGTTCTTGTTTTGTTTTTTCATTCTTGTTGTTATGTTCTTTCTCTTTCTTTCTTCTTTTCTTCTCTGGACAAAATGAAAAGATGGAGAAATTCACCCCAAAAGAAAGGAGGTAGTATGCACAACCAGAGATTTCATCAATACAGATATAAGTAAGATGTCTGAACTAGAATTTAAAACTATGATTATAAAGATACTAGCTGGGCTTGAGAAAAGCATAGAAGACACTAGAGAATATGTTACTGTAGAGATAAAAGAACTAAAATCTAGTCAGGCCGAAATTTAAAATGCTATACTTGAGATGCAGTTCCAAATGGAGACCACAAAATGAGGAGAAATGAATCAGAAGATCAAATCAGTGATACAGAAGATAAAATTATGGAAAACAATGAAGCTGATAAGAAGAGAGAAAGAAAACTACTAAAACACGGAGGTAGACTTAGGGAACTCGGGGAGTCCATAAAGAGAAATAATATCCATATTATAGGAGTCCCAGAAGAATAAGAGCATGGAAAAAAGGGCAGAAGGTTTATCCGAACAAATGAGAGCTGAAACTTCCCTAATCTGGGCAAGGAAACAGGCATTCATGTCCAAGAGGTACAGAGAACGCCCCTTAAAATCAATAAAAATAGGTCAACACCATGATATATTAGAGTGAAAATTATAAATTACACAGAAAAAGAGAAAATCCTGAAAGTAGCACAGGACAAAAGGTCCTTAACCTACAAGGGTATACACATAAAGCTGGCAGCAGACCTGTCCACAGAGACCTGGCAGGCCAGAAAGGACTGGCATGATATATTCAATGTGCTAAATGGGAAAAATATGCAGCCAAAAACACTATCCAGCAAAGCTGTCATTCAGAATAGATAAAGAGTTTCCAAGACAAACAAAACTAAAGGACTTCATGAACACTAAACCAGCCCTGCAAGAAATATTAAAGGGGACCCTCTGAGCAGAAAGAGAGACAAAAAGTAACAAAGACCAGAAAGGAACAGAGACAATCTCCAGGAACAGCAACTTTACAAGCAATACAATGGCACTAAATTCGTATCTTTCAATATTACTCTGTATGGACTAAATGTTCCTATCAAAAGACAGAGGGTATCAGAATGGATAAAAAAAATACAAGATCCATGGATACGCTGCTTACAAGAGACTCATTTTAAACCCAAAGACACATCCAGATTGCAAATAAGGGGGCAGAGAATCATTTATCATGCTAATGGACATCAAAAGAAAGCTGGAGTAGCCATCCTTAAATCAGACAAAATAGATTTTAAACTTTTAAAGACTGTAATAAGAGGGGTGCCTGGGTGGCTCAGTCAGTTAAGTGTCTGCCTTCGGGGCGCCTGGGTGGCTCAGTTGGTTAAGCAACTGCCTTCGGCTCAGGTCGTGATCCTGGAGTCCGGGGATCGAGTCCCACATCAGGCCCCCTGCTCAGCAGGGAGTCTGCTTCTCCCTCTGACCCTCTCCCCTCTCATGCTCTCTCTCATTCTCGCTCTCAAATAAATAAATAAATAATCTTAAAAAAAAAAAGTGTCTGCCTTCATTTCAGGTCAGGATCCAAGGGTCCTGGGATAGAGCCCTACATCGGGCTCTCTGCTAAGTGGGGAGCCTGCTTCTCCCTCTCCCTCTGCCTGTCACTCTGACTTCTTGTGCACCCTCTCTCTATCAAATAAATAAATAAAATCTTAAAAAAAAAAAGACTGTAATAAGAGTTGAAGACTGACACTATATCAGAATTAAAGGGTCTGTCCAACACAAAGATCTAACAATTGTAAATATTTATTCCCCTGACTTGGGAGCAGCCAAATATATAAATCAATTAATAACAAGTTTAAAGAAACTCATTGATAATAATACAATAATAGTAGGGGACTTTAACACCCCACTCACAGCAATGGACAGATCATCTAAGCAGAAGATCAACAAGGAAACAAGGGCTTTGAATTACACACTGGACCAGATGGACTTCATAGATATATTCAGAGCATTTCATCCCAAAGCAGTAGAATACACATTCTTTTCGAGTGCACATGAAACATTCTCTAGAATAGACCACATACTAAGTCACAAATCAGAATTCAATCAGTACAAAAGGACTGAGATCATACCATAAATATTTTCAGACCACAAGAAAAAATTGGAAGGTTCACAAATACATGGAGGTTAAAAAATGTCCTACTAAAGAATGAATGGGTCAACCAGGAAATTACAGAAGAATTAAAAAAATACACAGAAGCAAATGAAAATGAAAACATGACAGTTCAAAACCTTTGGGATGCAGCAAAGGCAGGCCTAAGAGGGAAGCATATAGCAAAACAAGCCTTCCTCAAGAAACAAGAAAGGTCTCAAATACACAACCTAACCTTACACCTAAAGGAGCTATAAAAAGAACAGCACATAAAGCCTAAACCCAGCAGGAGAAGAGAAATCAACAATATAGAAATTAAAAAAAAAAATCAATGAAACTGGGAAATGGTTCTTTGAAAGAATGAACAAGATTGAAAAACCCCTAGCCAAATTTATCAAAAGGAAAAGAGAAAGGACCCAAATAAATAAAATCATGAATGAGAGAGGAGAGATCACGACCAACACCACAGAAATACAAACAATTATAAGAGAATATTATGAGCAATTATATGCTAACAAATTAGGCAATCTGGAAGAAATGGATATATTTAGAACATATAAACTACCAAAACTGAAACAGGAAGAAATAGAAAACCTGAACAGGCCCATAACCAGCAAAGAAATTGAATCAGTAATCAAAAATCTCCCAACAAACAAGAGTCCAGGGCCAGGTGACTTCCCAAGGGAATTCCACCAAACATTTAAAGAAGTGTTAATATGTATTCTTCTCAAACTGTTCCAAAAAATAGAAATGGAAGGAAAACTTCAAAACTCATTCTTTGAGGCCAGCATTACCTTGATCCCAAAACCAGATAAAGACAGCACTAAAAAGAATTACAGACCAATATCCCTGATGAACATGAATGCAAAAATTCTCAACAAGATACTAGCTAATAGGATCCAACAGTACATTCAAAGGATTATTCACCATGATCATGTGGGATTTATGCCTGAGCAGCAGGGATGGTTGAATATTTGCAAATCAATCAATGTGATAGGTGACATTAATAAAAGAAAGGATAAGAACAATATGATCCTCTGAATAGATGCAGAAAAAGCATTTAACAAACTACAACATCCTTTCTTAATAAAAACCCTCCACAATGTACGAATAGAGGGAACATACTCTATTCGTGGGTATGTATACAGTCTTCTCATAAAGACCATATACAAAAGACCCACAGCAAATACCATCCTCAATGGGGAAAAACTGAGAGTTTATCCCCTAGGGTCAGGAACATAACAGGGATGTCTACTCTCACCACTATTGTACTAGAAGTCCTAGCCTCAGCAATCATACAACACAAAGAAAAAAAAGGCATCCAAATTGGCAAAGAAGAAGTCAAACTTTCACTCTTCGCAGACGACATGATACTCTATGTAAAAAACCTGAAAGACTCCATCAAAAAATTTCTACAACTGATACAGGAATTCAGCAAAGTCACAGGATATAAAATCAATGCACAGAAGTCTACTGCATTTCTATACAATAAAAATGAAGCAGCAGAAACAGAAATCAAGGAATTGATCCCATTTACAATTGCACCAAAAACCATGAGATACCTAGGAATAAACCTACACAAAGAGGTAAAAGATCTGCACTCTGAAAACTATAGAACACTCATGAAAGAAATTGAGGAAGACACAAAGAAATGGAAAAACATTCCATGCTCATGGATTGGAAGAACAAATATTGTTAAAATGTCTATACTACCCAAAGCAATCTACACATTCAATGCAATCCCTATCAAAAATACCACCAGCATTTTTTCACAGAGCTGGAACAAATGATCCTAAAATTTGTATGGAACCAGAAAAGACCCCAAGTAGCCAAAGGAATGTTGAAAAAGAAAACTAAAGCTGAAGGCATCACAATTACAGACTTCAAGCTTTACTACAAAGCTATAATCATCAAGACAGCATGGTACTGGCAGAAAAACAAACACATAGATCAATGGAACAGAATAGAGAACCCAGAAATGGTCTCTCAACTCTACAGTCAACTAATCTTTGACAAAGCAGGAAAAAATATCCAATGGAAAAAATGGTGTTGGGAAAATTGGACATACCAATTGCAGAAGAATGAAGCTGGACCACTTTCTTACACCATAGACAAAAATAAATTCAAAATGGATGAAAGACCTAAATGTGAGACAGGAATCCATCAAAATCCTAGAGGAGAACATAGGCAGAAACCTCTGTGACCTCGGGCGCAGCAACTTCTTGCCAGACATGTCTCCAGAGGCAAGGTAAACAAAAGAAAATACTGGGACTTCATCAGGATAAAAAGCTTTTGCACAGCAAAGGAAACAACAAAACTAAATGGTAACCTATGGAATGGGAGAAGATATTCCCAAATAACATATCAGACAAATGGCTAATATTCAAAATCTACAAGGAACTTATCAAACCCCCCCAAAAAAAAATCCAGTCAAGAAATGGGCAAAAGACATGAACAGACATTTCTCCAAAGAAGACATACAAATGGCTAACAGAGGAGCGGCTGGGTGGCTCAGTAAGTTAAGCATCTGCCTTCAGCTCAGGTCTGGGATCGAGCCCTGTGTTGGGCTCCCTGCTCAGTGGAGAGTCTGCTTCTTCCTCTCCTTTTTCCCCTCCCCCAACTTATGCTCTCTCTGTCTCTCAAATAAATAAATAAAATCTAAAAAACAAAAAAAATGGTTAACACACACATGAAAAGATGCTCAACATCACCCGGCATCAGGGAAATACAAACAAAACCACAATGAGATACAATCTCACACTGGTCAGAATGGCTAAAATTAACAACTCAGGAAACAACAGATGTTGGCAAGAATGTGGAGAAAGGGGAACCCTCTTACATTGTTGGTAGGAATGCAAGCTGGTGCAGCTGGAAAACAGTATGGAGGTTCCTCAAAAAGTTAAAAATAGAACTACCTTATGACTCAGAAATTGCACTACTAGGTATTTATCCAAAGGATTCAAAAATAGTGATTCAAAGGGGCATACGTACCTCAATGTTTATAGCAGCAATGTCCACAATAGCCAAACTATGGAAAGAGCCCAGATGTCCATCAACAGATGAATGGATAAACAAGATGTGGTATATACATACACAATGGACTATTACTCAGCCATCAAAAAGAACAACATCTTGCCATTTGCAATGACGTGGACAGAACTTGAGAGTACTACGCGAAGTGAAATAAGTCAGTCAGAGAAAGACAAATACCATATTATTTCACTCATATGTGGAATTTAAGAAACAAAACACAGTAACATAGGGGATGGGAAGGAAAAATAAAATAAGAAAATCAGAGAGGGAGACAAACCATAAGAGACTCTTAACTATAAAGAACAAATTCAGGGTTGCTGGAGGGGTGGGGGGTGGGGGGATGGGGTAATTGGAAGATGGGCATTAAGGAGGGCACGTGATGCAATGAGCACTGGGTGTTATATTCAAATGATGGATGACTAAACCCTACCCCTGAAACTAATAATACACTATATGTTAACTAAATTGAATTTAAATTTAAATTTTTTTTTAAATACAACAGTATTAACTTATTTGAAATGATCTGTATGCTTCTCCACATAAATTTTTATATCCATCTATCTCAGAGGTAACCACCCTTTGATGTTACAAAGATATTTACCAACATTTCTTTTAAAATTTTGAAGAAAAAATATTCACACTGAGATCTTTAACCCACCTAAAAATTTCCTTTGTTATAGTTTGAGATAACTGGCTCATTTTCTTTTAAACATGGGTGATCAATTATCTAGGCATGAAATAATGAGATGATCTTTTCATTTATTTATAGTTCCACTTATGACATTATGCCATTATATCCATATCTGTCAACATTTATATCTATTTATACATATTTTATATATAATACTGATTCTTGTCTCTCATTATTGGATTTTTACGACCATTCTTGCAATAACAACAACATACAATCTTAATTTATATAGTTTTAAATAGCCTGATAATTAGTAGGGAAAGATCCTGACTTCAGTCATCTCCAGAATTGTTTGTTTATTCTTGACCCCTTTCTCTTCCATGTTAATTAGGAATGGCTGTCACCTCTCAGGGAGAAACAAATATATATACTATACTATACTATGACTATATGCTATACATTGTACAGTATACTATATAGCATATAGTAATATAGTATTAAATAACATATATAATATAGCATAAATTCTGGTCAGCAATTGTTGGTGGATAGGAATATTACAGGATCTGAAGAGAAGTGGACTCATTTCTGTTCCAACAGTATACCTCATTTGCTTTCTTACTGCATTGGTTAGGACCTCTATTCCAATGATGAAGAAATGATAGAGAGCATTTTTGTCTTACTCTTGACTTTACTGAGAATGCTTATAGTTTCACCACTGGTATGCTTGATATAAAAAAAATTTAGATACAGTTTTTCAAGTTAATGAAATTCCTTTCCACTCTTAATTTGTTAATGGTTTTTCTTTCGATGAATGGTAAACTTATCAATTCCTTTTTTGCATTTACAGAAGTGACCCCTCACCCTCTTCAGTCTATTGATATTGAAATTTTCTTGCATTTTGGTATGTATTATTGGGTTGAGATATATTAATTTTCACATAATGCTGAACTTGATTTGTGAGTATATAACTTAGAATCTGACTATTTCAGTTCATAAATAAGATTGGTCTACAATTTTATTTGCCTGCACTATAATTACTCTGTTTTGATACCAAAGTAATAGTGACCTCATAAAATGAAGTTTTTTCTCTGTTTCTAAACCCTGAAAATATATATACATCTACATTTGTATATAAATTCATAACAAAAATATTACAAATATATTTTTCAAACTTGCAGTTAGAAGACAAGTACTGGGGATCTAAGGCACAGCAATGTGATTATCATTACAATACAGTATTATATACTTGAAAATTGATGACTCTAGATATTAAAATGTTTTCATCACAAAAAAGAAATGATAGTTATATGAGGTAATGGAGGCATTCACTAATGATACAGTGGTAATCATATTGCAATATATGTGTATCAAATCTACACATTATATACCTTAAACTTATACAATGTTATGTGTCAATTATATCTAAATTAAAATATTACATATATAAAAAGAAATATTATATATATAAAAAAGAAATACCCTTTTCTGGGAAGTTTGATAAAATTTATCCTGAAGACCATCAAAGTATAGTGTCTTTTGCTAAGACTTAGATTACCGATTCAATTTATTTAACTTTTATTGATTTACTTGGATTTCTATTTTTTCAAATTTCTTAATTTGTATTTACTACAAAATTATCTATTTTATTCAAGTTCTGACAGTATTGACATAAAATTGTTTTATAGACTTCAAAGTTTTTTTTTAATCTAGATATATTTCAGCTCATATTGCCTTTTTGTGGAAAACTGTTATTTACTTGTGCTTTTTCTCTTCATTCTTTGATCATTCTTGCCAAGGATTTACACACAATTATTTTTTCCAATAACTGTCTTTTGTTTTTTTAACTTATTATTTCAAAAATATTTTTATGTAATTTTTTCTCTACTCATATCTTTATTTTGCTTTACTTCTACTTTTTTGTTGTTTACCCTGTTCTTTTCTAGATTCTTAACAACACATACCTTTCTGCCCTTTTTAGTAAATGCAGCTGAGGTTCTAAATTTTCCTCTAAGCACCATTTTAACTTTACCTTGCAAACACTGACATGCAGTACTTTCCTTTTCATTCAGTTATAAATATTTTTAGTTTCCCTCATGTTGATGATAATTCTGAGAATATTACTTTGGCAATTTTAGCTCTGTCTATATAGTATAGGGTGATGTCTACCACGGAAGCTGAGATACTGAGTCTCATTAGGAGAGCTGTCACAGCGCAAATGGAGACAACTTGTGAAATCCTGAAAGAGTAGATTTAACGGTCATTAGGGCTCAAAGGAGCACCTAGAGCCAAGAGAGTGGAATATCTTCAGCGCATCTAGCAAGCTTGTATTTTAGAAATGCCATTTTTCCTTTCAGTTTTTCCAGAAGACTGTAGGTGATAAGAATTAATGTAGTTTCTGGCTAATAGATAAGACTCTGCAGTATTCTTTAATGAATGTGACTGAAAAATGAGTCCCACAATCACTGAAGAGGTAGGCAGACATTTTCCAGATGGAAAGCATAAGACCACGGAACACTTTTTCCTCTGATAAAGCTGTGGCTTTCAAACAAGAGAAAAAAAGCCTCCTCCAGGCTTTGGTTCCAGTCCCTACAGCAACTTTATAGTTTTGCCAGGATTATGTTGTAAGCAAGTGGGACTAGGGCTGTCCCTTTAAAGTTTTCTCATCAGTGCAGGTTTTAAAATGTCATTAATTTATCCTTGCCCTGGTAATAAAACTAACAGCTCTGGCTAATGCATTATTTTAACCAGCACTAATAGAATGTAAAAGTAGAATCCTCTCTTAAGTTATAATACAGAGTTAATTTATAAGGATGTAGTCAAAGATCACCCTGGGAAAGAACATATTATGAACAGTGCCAACGTTTGAAAAACTGTTAAGGCTTTTTATTTATATTATAAAGAACTATGATTATCCCTGATTAATGAAACCTAGAAAGAAAATCATTTTATGAATAGATATTATACCAGTATTTATGCATAAACATGAGTATGCTTCCTTTAACTTAAAAGCCACAATCATTGAAGTGTATTTATATTAGTCTTCTTACTTATAATTAAATTTAAAAGACTACTTTTCTTTTGATTTAACAGTCTTTTATCTCAAATTTGGTAATCACACAACTGTTCTGAATAAATTATGTTTAGAAAAAAACAAAACAAACTTAATTAATTCTATTATCCTTCTTTTTAAGGTGAGAAAGCAAATCTTTGTGTTCCTTGGGGGTCATTCTAGAAACTATATAGATAATTCAGGCACAAAAGATAGTTTTGTTACTTAGAATTCAGCTCTATCCTCATGAGTCAAGCACCTCCCAAAAACTCACCTTCCAATACCATCATCTTTGGGGGTTAGGATTTCAACATATGAATTTTGGGGAGGGAAGGACACATTCAAACCAAAGCAGAATAATAAGGTGTGAATCTTAGATTGGGGATTTTAAGGGGACACACACTTTTGAAATAATAAGTAAGTGCAAATGAAAGGGAACCAAACAAAGAAAGTGCAAGGATAGATAAAGGGTATTGGGAGTTCAAATAATATAGAAACTGAACTTGTAGGGGAACCAATCCATCAACATGTAATTTTCTTCGCTGCACTGAGCACTCAGGCATAGGAGCAGAGAAGTCCGATTACATGAAATATGAAGTCATTTGTAGGAAGGACAAGGAGATGAGGAGCTTACGGATAAAGGCAAGAGAGGAACTGAAGTAAACTTGGAAGGTCAAGAATCTGAAGACCTAAAAAACAGAAAAAATGGAGAAGATGTTTATACAGTGTCAGCAATGAGCCTGCCTCTACCAAGTACCTTGGCTACGTGTTATTTGGTTCTTACATTAACCATTCATAACAGAGTTTATTTTACTGATGGACAAACTCAGGTTCAGAGAATTGAAATGAGTTTGATCTAGATCATTAACCTAGCAGGAAAGGAGATGATGATGAAAGAATGGGATATTCAAGTTTAAGATTTCAGACATTGAACCAAAGAACCTGGGCATATCTGAACATAGTTTAGTGTTGTAATCAAATAACACCTACAGGAATAATTTGACAGATATTAATGATATTCATCATAGTTGTTACACATAAGGAATTATCCACAGATGATACCCAGTTTTCATTATTTTTACTGATAACTATCATTGGTATTAATTTTATACACCAAAGTCAAGTGTTTTCTTTTCTCTTTTTAGTTTTTTTTTTCTTAAAGATTTTATTTATTTATTTATTTATTTGTCAGAGAGAGAGCACAAGCAGGGGGAGCAACAGGTAGAGAGAAAAGCAGGCTCCCCACCAAGCAAGGAGTCCGACTCAGGCCTTGATCCCAGGACCCTGGGATCATGACCTGAGCTGAAGGCAGACACTTAACCAGCTGAGCCACCCAGGTGCCCCTCTTTTTAGTTCCTTAATAGCTATAAAAACCCTCCCTGGTAACAGATATTCCTGATTCTGAGGAGCCTGAAGTCATTATCACATAGTGTTGGAAAATGGTTACTGAGGTAACTTATTTACTTTACAGAGCTCCCTTTTATTTCTCCCAAGTTCACTCAATACTAGCAGGCACTAAAAAGGAGAAAAGGCCTATTAATTTTGTGTAGTGAATAAAAAGAAAAAGAGCAGAGAGGAATCAATTGCCCTTTCTCCCAATCTCTGCTGCTAGCTTTAGGGTAAACGTCCACAGGATAGGTATGTTAGCAAAAGGTATATTAAATCAACACTCTTAAACCAAGACAAAGCCCCCGAAAGGCTACCATTTTTAATTGTTCTGTTGTTTTTCCTCAAAAATAAGCAGCATAGTACTAAGAGCATAGGAACTAGAATCCAACTCCTGAGATTCTAATCTTAGCCCTGCTACTGTGAGCTGAGTGACTAGGATAAATTAGTGAATGGGAGCACAGAGAGGGAATCTGAAAACAGGAAATGCAAATTCTCCATTAACTATATTTGGTATTTAAGCATCTTATGATCAAACAAGTAAATGTCCCACAGCAGTCCAACCCCTGAGTAAGACTCTGCCCCTTCTGTTATTACCTGACTAGCAGAAAAAAGCTAAATCTTCACCAGTCCCTCTCCATTAGGCTGTTTTAAAAGCTGAGGACTCTCATTGTTCAAGGTCTTTAACGTGCAGATCGGTATAAAATTCACTTTTGTTCTTTAGAGATTTATTTATTTTTTAGAGCAGGGAGGGGCAGAGAGGGAGAGAGAGAGAATCTCAAGCAGACTCCCCGCTGACCATGGAGCCTGATGCAGGACTCGATCCCAGGACCCTGAGATCATGACCTGAGCTAAAATCAGACACTTAACCAACTGAGCCACCCAGGTGCCCCCAATATTCACTTTTATAAATTTTACATTTTAAACGAAAACATGCTTATTATCTGACTACTTAACATTAATGTAGGATGTATTTCTATATTTCAAGGACAGAGATTATAACCACATCCTGCAAAAGAAAAATCTCCAAGTACAAGCTGTCATCTCAGCCTCCAAGATTAGCTAATCACAAATAGGATGTAATGAACTAACTATACACTAACACACATATTAATTGGAAAGCATGTTTTTGGTCCACTCCAGCCAGGAGGTCCTGAGCCTCTCCCACCTCCAGCTGCAGGTTTCAGAGCTCTCCTCTCCCATCTGAGAGGTTTTAGAACTATACACCCAAAACAGTCTTTGCTGCTCAAACTTTCTTTTCCAGAGCATCCTCTTTTGTGGCTGCAGTAGACCTCACATGTCTCTGAGGTTGTTTATCAGAGTGAGTTTTCTTTGCTTATTTCTTTCTCCTGAATTATTACCGCTTTCCCAGGGTCATTTTTTCTGTCTCAATTCTTGTGGATCAGGCTTTTCTCTATACCTACAGATCCTTGGTTGAACATTCACATTTAAAAATTAAGCCCTACTTAGGGGCACCTGGGTGGCTCAGTCAGTTAAACATCAGACTCTTGATCTCAGCTCAGGTCTTCATCTCAGGACTGTGAGTTCAAACCCAGCATTGGGCTCCTGCTGCTAGCATTTAAAAAAAAAAAAAAAAGAATTAAGCCCTACTTAGACATTTCTCCAAAGAAGATATACAAGTATCCAATAAGATGCTCAACATCATTATCAAAATCATAAAGAGCTGCCATTCCCACACCTGTGAGGATGACTATAATAAACAGTAACAAGTGTTGATGAGGATGTAGGAAAACCTATAATTCCCATACTTTACTAGTGGAAATGCAAAATGGTGCAATCTCTTTAGAGTAAGTCTGACAGTTTCTTAAAATGTTCAACACATAGTTACCATATGACAAAGCAATTCTACACTTAGGTATATACCTAAAGAAATGAGAACATGGTCATGCAAAAATGTGAGCATGAATGTTCGTAACAGCAGTATTCATAAAGCCAAAAGTGGAATCAAATTAGGGCAGTGGCAGTGGAAATGGAGAGAAATGAATAGGACTGGAAAAGTTTTTTGGGGGGCAGAATTAACAACCTTGATTGATAGGATGTGAAAGGTGAGAGAAAAGGAGTTAAGATAACACAGATTTCTGATTTAAGCAAACAAATGGATGGTGTTTCCATTTAAAAAAGAAAACAGGGGCACCTGGGTGGCTCAGTCGTTGAGCGTCTGCCTTTGGCTCAGGTCACGGTCCCAGGGTCCTGGGATCGAGCCCCACATCATGCTCCCTGCTCAGCAGGAAGCCTGCTTCTCCCTCTCCCACTCCCTCTGCTTGTGTTCCCTCTCTCACTGTGTCTCTCCCTGTCAAATAAATAAAATTTTTAAAAAAATAAATAAAAATCAAAAAAAGAAAAAAGAAAACAAAGTGGAGCAGATGGATTTTTGCAGAGAAGATCAAGAGTGCTGTAAGGATACTCTAGTCATTATAAGATATGCAAGAATAGGGATGCCTGGGTGGCTCAGTTGGTTAAGCATCTGCCTTCAGCTCAGGTCATGGCCCCAGGGTCCTGGGATCAAGCCCTGCATTGGGCTCCCTGCTCCAAGGAGAGCCTGCTTCTCCCTCTCCCCTTGCCGCTCTCTGTGCTTGTGGTCTCTCTCTCTCTCTCTGACAAATAAATAAATAAAATCTATTATTAAAAAGATATGCAAGAATAGACATCAGTATCTTTATTCCCTCTATTCAGCTACCTAAAGTATTTTTTACTAACAAACATTATTTAGTTAATGGGCTTTTTCTCCTCTACTTTCTAACCCCATCAAGAATTTTATTATATAGAGAGGGGGGAAAGATAGCGGAGGAGTAGGGGACCCTATTTCAACTGGTCCCCAGAATTGAGCTGGATATCTACCAGACCACTCTGAGCACCCATGAAACCAGCCTGAGATGTAAGAAGATCTGGATCTCTACAAGCAGAATATCACAGGTAGTTGGTTTCGAGGTACAAAGCAGGGAGCCGTGATTCCGCGGGCAGATATCAGAGGATAAACGGCAGCGGGAGGGTGCCTGGTCGTGGGGATCCTACACCACCAGTGAGCGACAGCCTCGCATGCTGGGGACGGGCACAGACTCGCAGACCAGTAGCAGCAGGGAAAGGACTTTAGGGCAGCCCCAGGGGTGGAAACCTGGAGTGGCAGGGTCGCACAGGTGAACTGCAGCCCCCGGGGTGGAAACCCCGAGCAGCGGGGTCACGCATGCTAACTGGGAGCAGCTGGCGGTTTTAGAAGCACAAAGGGCAGAGACGTGCCCCGACCTGGAGGCAGGACTGAGGATGCTGCAGAGGGGCACACAACCCAGGACACTGCAGTTTATAGCAGCACGGACAGATATGGAGACAGTGTGGCCTGGAGAGCTCACTGAAGGACAGACTGCGGTCTCTCTGCTCTGAGGCAGAGGGTTGTAAACAGTCTATTCTGCTCTGACTCGCAGAAGAGATGCAGAAAGCCGCCAGGGAAAGCTGCCAGAGAACAAAAGCCCCAAAAACTGATTCCCGCTGAGCCCATACCCCGCCACAGGGGGGCAGGGCAACTCCGCCCAAACAGGGTTGCCTGAGTAACAGGGCAGCAGGCCCCTCCCTCAGAAGACAGGCTGGGAAAACAAGAGGCCAGCAACCCTAAGGTCCCAAGAAAACAGGTGCATCTAGCTTGGGTTCTGGTCAATAATTTGGACTCTATACATTCCCTCAAACACCCATCAACAGAATGACTAGGAGGAGGAGCCCCCAAAATAGAAAAGACTCAGAGATTATGACTTATGCTGCAGATTTACAAATGGATGCAGATATAACCAAGATGTCGGAGATGGAATTCAGGCTAGCAATTGTGAAGACAATGGCTAGAATGGAGAAATCAATTAATGGCAACATAGAGTCTCTAAGGGCAGAAATGAAAGGTGAATTGGCAGAACTTAAAAATGCTATCAATGAGATCCAATCCAATCTAGATAATCTAACAGCTAGGGTAACTGAGGCAGAAGAGCAAATAAGCGACCTGGAAGACAATATAATAGATAAAAAGGGAAAAGAGGAGGCCGGGGAAAAACAACTCAGAATCCATGAAAATAGAATCAGAGAAATAAGTGACACCACGAAGCGTACCAATGTCAGAATAATTGGAATCCCAGAGGGAGTGGAGAGAGAGAGGACTAGAAGATGTATTTGAGCAAATCGTAGCTGAGAACTTCCCTAATCTGGGGAATGAAACAAACATTCGCGTCCTAGAGGCAGAGATGGGCTTTTTCTCCTCTACTTTCTAAGCCCCTCCCAAGATCAAGGAAAACAGGCCAACACCCCGGCATGTAATAGTAAAACTTGCAAATCTTAGAACCAAGGAAACCATCTTAAGGGCAGTTAGGGGGAAGAGATTCCTTACGTACAGAGGGAGGAACATCAGAATAACGTCAGACCTATCCACAGAGACCTGGCAAGCCAGAAAGGCCTGGCAAGACATATTCAGGGTACTAAATGAGAAGAACATGCAGCCAAGAATACTTTATCTGGCAAGGCTGTCATTTAGAATGGATGGAGAGATGCAGAGCTTCCATGACCAGCAGAAACTGAAAGAATATGTGACCACTAAGCCGGCCCTGCAAGAAATATTAAGGGGGGGAGGCAGTTCTATAAAAGGAAAAAGACCCCAAGAGTGATATATAACAGAAATTTACAGGGACAATCTATAAAAACAATGTCTTCACAGGCAACATGATGACAATTAATTCATATCTTTCAATAATCACTCTCAACGTGAATGGCCTAAACGCTCCCATAAAACGGCACGGGGTTGCAGATTGGATAAAAAGACAGGACCCATCCATATGCTGTCTACAAGAGACTCATTTTGAACCTAAAGATACATCCAACCTGAAAGTGAAGGGTTGGAGATCCATCTTCCATGCCAGAGGACCTCAAAAGAAAGCTGGGGTAGCAATTCTTATATCAGACAAATTAGATTTTAAACTAAAGTCTGTAGTTGGAGACACAGAAGAACACTATATCATTCTTAAAAGGTCTATCCAACAAGAAGATCTAACAATTGTAAATATCTATGCCCCCAACATGGGAGCAGCCATCTACATAAGCCAACTGTTAACCAAAATAAAGAGTCATGTTGATAACAATACATTAATTGTAGGAGACCTCAATACTCCACTCTCAGCAATGGACAGATCATCTAAGCAGAAAATCAACAAGGAAACAAGAGCTTTGAATGATACGTTGGACCAGATGGACCTCATAGATATTTACAGATCATTCCACCTTAAAACAACAGAATACTCATTCTTCTCGAGTGCACATGGAACTTTCTCCAGAATAGACCACATACTAGGTCACAAATCAGGTCTCAACTGATACCAAAAGACTGAGATTATTCCCTGCATATTCTCAGACTACAATGCTTTAAAACTGGAACTCAATCACAAGTAAAAATTTGGCAGAAATTCAAACACTTGGAAGCTAAAGACCACTCTGCTCAAGAATGTTTGGGTCAACCAGGAAATCAAAGAAGAACTTAAACAATTCATGGAAATCAATGAAAACAAAAACACATCGGTCCAAAACCTGTGGGATACTGCAAAGGCGGTCCTAAGGGGGAAATACATAGCCATCCAAGCCTCACTCAAAAAAATAGAAAAATCCCGAATTCACCAACTAACTCTACACCTTAAAGAACTAGAGAAAAAGCAACAAAGGACGCCTAAGCCACGCATTAGAAGAGAAATAATTAAAATTAGAGCAGAAATCAATGAGTTAGAAACCAGAAACATAGTAGATCAGATCAACGGAACAAGTAGTTGGTTTTTTGAAAGAATTAATAAGATCGATAAACCACTGGCCAGACTTATCCAACAGAAAAGAGAAAGGACCCAAATTAATAAAATTATGAATGACAGGGGAGAGATCACAACTAACACCAAGGAAATAGAAACAATTATTAGAAATTATTATCAATAACTATATGCCAATAAACTGAGCAATCTGGATGAAATGGAGGACTTCCTGGAAACCTATAAACTGCCAAGACTGAAACAGGAAGAAATTGACAACCTGAGTAGGCCAATAACCAGTAACGAGATTGAAGCAGTGATCAAAACCTCCCCAAAAAACAAGAGTCCAGGGCCTGATGGATTCCCTGGGGAATTCTACCAAACATTCAAAGAAGAAATAATACCTATTCTACTGAAGCTGTTTCAAAAAATAGAAAAGGAAGGAAAGCTTCCATACTCATTCTATGAGGCCAGCATTACCTTAATCCCCAAACCAGGCAAAGACCCCATCAAAAAGGAGAATTTCAGACCGATATCCCTGATGAATATGGATTCCAAAATTCTCAACAAAATCCTAGCTAATAGGATCCAACAATACATTAAAAGGATCATCCACCACGACCAAGTGGGATTTATCCCCGGGATGCAAGGGTGGTTCAACATTCGCAAATCAATCAATGAGATAGAACACATTAATAAGAGGAGGGAGAAGAACCATATGGTCCTCTCAATTGATGCAGAAAAAGCATCTGACAAAATACAACATCCTTTCCTGATTAAAACTCTTCGGAGTATAGGGATAGAGGGAACATTCCTCACGTTCATAAAATCCAGCTATGAAAAACCCACAGCGAATATCATCCTCAATGGGGAAAAGCTGAGAGCCTTTCCCTTAAGATCAGGAACACGACAAGGATGCCCACTCTTGCCACTATTGTTCAACATAGTGCTAGAAGTCCTAGCAACAGCAATCAGACAACAAAAAGAAATAAAAGGTATTCAAATTGGCAAAGAAGAAGTCAAACTCTCTTTTCGCAGATGACATGATACTTTATGTGGAAAACCCAAAAGACTCCACCCCCAAATTACTAGAACTCATACAGCAATTCAGTAATGTGGCAGGATACAAAATCAATGCACAGAAAATCAGTTGCTTTCTTATACACTAACAACGCAACTGTAGAAAGAGAGATTAGAGAAACGATTCCATTTACAATAGCACCCAAAACCATAAGATACCTCGGAATAAACTTAAACAAAGAGGTAAAGGATCTATACTCTAGGAACTACAAAACACTCATGAAAGAAATTGAAGAGGACACAAAAAGATGGAAAAATATTCCAGGCTCATGGATCGGAAGAATAAACATTGTTAAAATGTCTATGCAACCCAGAGCAATCTATACCTTCAATGCCATCCCGATCAAAATTCCAATGACATTTTTCAAAGTGCTGGAACAAACAATCCTAAAATTTGTATGGAATCAGAAAAGACCCCGAATCACCAAGGAAATGTTGAAAAAGAAAAACAAAGCTGGGGGCATCATGTTGCCCAATTTCAAGCTATATTACAAAGCTGTGACCACCAAGACAGCATGGTACTGGCACAAAAACAGACACATAAACCAATGGAACAGAATAGAGAGGCCAGATATGGACCCTCAACTCTATGGTCAAATAATCTTTGAAAAAGCAGGAAAAAACATGCAATGGAAAAAAGACAGTCTCTTCAATAAATGGTGCTGGGAAAATTGGACAGCCACATGCAGAAGAATGAAACTCGACCATTCTCTAACACCATACACAAAGATAAACTCAAAGTGGATGAAAGACCTCAATGTGAGACAGGAATCCATCCAAATCCTAGAGGAGAACATAGGCAGTAACCTCTTCAACATCGGCCACAGCAAATTCTTTCAAGATACATCTCCAAAAGCTAGTGAAACAAAAGCAAAAATGAACTCTTGGGACTTCATCAAGATAAAAAGCTTCCGCACAGCAAAGGAAACAGTCAACAAAACAAAGAGGCAACCCACAGAATGGGAGAAGATATTTGCAAATGACACTACAGATAAAGGGCTGGTATCCAAGATTTATAAAAAACTTCTCAAACTCAACACCCAAAAAACAAATAATCAAGTCAAAAAGTGGGCAGAAGATATGAAAAGACACTTCTCTGAAGAAGACATACAAATGGCTAACAGACACATGAAAAAATGTTCATCATCATTAGCCATCAGGGAAATCCAAATCAAAACCACACTGAGATACCATCTTACACCAGTTAGAATGGCAAAAATAGACAGGGAAAGAAACAACAAATGTTGGAGAGGTTGTGGAGAAAGGGCAACCCTCTTACACTGTTGGTGGGAATCCAAGTTGGTACAGCCACTTTGGAAAACAGTGTGGAGGTTCCTCAAAAATTTAAAAATAGAGCTACCCTATGACCCAGCAATTGTACTACTGGCTATTTACCCCAAAGACACAGATGTAGTGAAAACAAGAGCCATATGCACCCCAGTGTTCATAGCAGCAATGTCGGCAATAGCCAAACTGTGGAAAGAGCCGAGATGCCCTTCAACAGATGAATGGATAAAGAAGATGTGGTCCATATATACAATGGAATATTACTCAGCCATCAGAAAGGATGAACACCCAACTTTTACATCAACATGGATGGGACTGGAGGAGACTATGCTAAGTGAAATAAGTCAGGCAGAGAAAGTCAATTATCATATGGTTTCACTAATATGTGGAACATAAGGAATAGCATGGAGGACTTTAGGAGAAGGAAGGGAAAAATGGGGGGGTGGGGGGAATTGGAGGGAGAGATGAACCATGAGAGACTATGGACTCTGAGAAACAAACAGGGTTTGGGGGGGGGAGGGGGGACTGGTTAGCCCGGTGATGGGTATTAAGGAGGACATGTACTGCATGGAGCACTGGCTGTTATATGAAAACAATGGATCGTGGATCACCACATCAAAAACTAATGATGTATTGTATGGTGACTAACATAACATAATAAAAATTTAAAAATAAATAAATAAATAAATAAATAATAAATAAATAAATAAAGTAACACCCACAGATAGTACTTGCTGGGGCCAGGATGCAAGCCCTGGTCACCTCACGACCCAGTTTGTCATGAGGGGCCTTGGGCACCTCATGAAAATCACTCAGCAGAGCACCTGGCCCCCAAGCGCCATGAGCATTCTTTAAGTGCAGCCAAGGTCCCCAGGGGCAGGGAGGGAGACTGACTCCCAGGTGGTCACTGAGGGAACTAAGCAGAAAAAAAAAAAAAAAGAATTTTGTTATATATTCTACATAAACTATTTTCTATTTTAATGAAATTAACAGAATTAGAATATGTTTTGTATACAATATTGCGTTGAATGAAGATTAAATTTTAATATTGCCAAAAAAAGTTAATACTGCATTTTCCTCCACAGCAACATAAAAATACATTTTATATAATTGCCTGTGGAAGGAGAAAATGGATAGAAGTAAAATTTAAATAGTTTCAGTTTTTTCCATCCCATAACCAAGGTTCACTTGTGTAGTTATAGGGTAAAACTGAAATTACATAGCCATTCAATTACTGTGAAAAAATTGAATCTTTTTAAGTTTCCTATGCAGAGCTTTTGAGCCAGTGGAAAAAGTCTTTTCTTCTTTACTTGTACAGAATTGAAATTCCCTTCACATTGATCTAGATTTAAATGTCATTTCTCTTTCGATCATACAAGCATAGGCAATGAGTGTTCTCAATTCTTTTTTGCATCATGCAGCACGTTTTACTTTTATAATGGTAATAAAAATACTCAAATTCATGATTTTATATATTCTAAGAGAAAAAAATCTTCTCAGAACTGAATATTGCATGCATCACTTTATTATATTTTAATTCCTGTTGAACTGTGTCATATAATACTTTTCTGAATTTCATATAAGACCTTGAAAGTATAAGTACAATTTTCCCTGTAAAAAGTTTTGAATACTTGTTATTATTGTAATGTGTTCATAAATGGTTACAAATAATTTATTTGTACAAAATTAGGTAAAAACATAAAATGGGATAAAATGCAATGATTTTTGAAGAACGCTGGGTAATCATAACTTTGTTTCCCTATCCTTCGAACAAAGATAGAGCTAGGGGTGCCTGGCTGGCTCAGTCAGAGGGGCATGCAATTCTTGATCTCAGGGTCTGGAGTTTGAGCTCCACATTAGGTGTGGTGATTACCTAAAAAAATAAATAAACTTAAAAAAAAAATTTTTTAAATAGAGTTACCTTTCGTGTAACATGTGGTCACTTCTTACTTTGTGCTAGGAACTATCACACATATTATTTGATGGGACAAATTTGATTGTCCTAAACAATGCAGATGAGAAAGGTGGAAAACAGAGATGTTGAGTACTTAACCAGAGACCACAGTGGTACCTGGCAAAGGCAAGACACACTGCGCTTATCTGCCTCCAAACTTCAGGTTCTTATCCCAGGGGAAAAAACATGCTAATTATTTTTTAATATCTGGGGAAAGTGTGAACAAAAAATTATAAATTAACTTCAAAAACATTTTATTGATATTTCATTAAAGAAGGAAAATACTGAGTGGGTCAATATGAAAAATTAACATAATATTCTTCATGGCTCTTCGTCCTCTCAGCTATCTGAAGGCAAAATTTGGAACCAGTAACTCATAATACCAATGGCATGACCATAAGGCAGTTGTTTTGTCTAAAGTGTTCAAAGCTATTGTGAAATTTTTTTAACTGAATTAATATTCCAGTAAAATAAATAAAGTGAAAGGGGCCAGAAATTCAAGTCTAAACATAAACTTCTCCATAGATCAACACTCTGAAGACTGACAATTTATATAAATAAGCATTGAATTATTGTTTTTAAAAATCCAACTAAATGATGGTAAACGAAATTGCATCCAACCAAAGAATATCTCTCATTAAAAGAAAATGCTGAGAGCTGGATGGTAGTCAGGCTGGAGAAGTAGCAACGGTTACCATGGAGCAAAATTGGACCAGCTAGAGGGGCACCTGGGTGGCTCAGTTGGTTAAACGACTGCCTTCGGCTCAGGTCATGATCCTGGAGTCCCGGGATCGAGTCCCGCATCGGGCTCCCCGCTGAGCGGGGAGCCTGCTTCTCCCTCTGACCCTCCCCCCTCTCATGCTCTCTGTCTCTCATTCTCTCTCTCTCAAATAAATAAATAAAATCTTTAAAAAAAAAAAAATTGGACCGGCTAGAAAAGACCACAATGTATCAAACTTAACACCTCAACTTGCTTCTCAGTAATTACTTCATACCAACATTCCATTGCTTTAAAGGCATTCTGTGCTGGTTTGTTGTAAGAGTAGCCTGACATATCATTAGGCTTCAGGTTTTCATAGCTCTTATACAGAAAAACTTATGTATAAGTTTTTAGTGTGATTTTTCTTGTTAATCTTCCTTACATTTTTGCATTAACATTTCTGACATTTTATCGAAATTAATGAAGAATATCCTAGTTTCTCTCCAGTATGTTCATGAGAAAAAGAAAAATGTTCTGGGTCCAAAATTAAAAGTAAACATGACCGTTTTTAGGAAAGAAATATTTACTCTTTCACACTAATAACATTTTTAAAAATCTGTTGAATGAAACATGCAATGATTAGAAACAAACAAGCTGCTTTTATTCCTCACTGATTGGTTCCTAACATGAACAAGGGATTCACTCTAGTAACTTCTATGTGCATATTTTAAATGAGATCACAAATCGAAGAAATGTTTCGCAAGCCTAATGAGTTAGGGTATGCATTATAGCCACAGTACATCTATAATCATCTATATATTTTCCCAATTTTTTAAGCTACATATGCATAACTTTCACAGTAAAGTTGAGAAGATTTATTTAATTTCTCCACTCCTTAGGCAATCACTAACAATGGCCAAAAGATGTCCAATACATCACAAATATGAAAATGGTGAAGTGCGTATAGATTTCAAAATTACAAGTAAAACTGGTTTTATCTCCTACAATTCCATCATGTTAAATAAACCTACCCATCCTGGTATGTTGGTTTGTTTTGTAAATTAGGCCAATATAACTAAATTGGCCTAATTTATTGAACACTTCATTATATTGTACCACTTCTTTTTATTTGGTCAGAGTACAAAAAGTTGTAGCTATAAAAATAAAATAATATGCTGAAGTAACAACTTTGTTACTTTAAGTGTTAACATATATTTCCTCATATAAATGTTCAGTTCTCATCAGAAATGCAAAATTAATTTTCTTGTCTTCTCACCGTTCCAGTCATGTGATGTCAGTAATTAACTTCTCATAAGATTGCATATTGGCGATATTTTAGAAATGGAGGCATTGGTTGTGACAGCAATCAATATAATGCACCATAATTTGCTCAAACTCTTTATCATCTCTGCCAGCAAAAAGTACCACTATGCACCCAATAGATTAGACCAAATGAATCTCGATTTGCCCTTTCTCTCTCATTTTCTCAGCACAATTAGTCCGCAAACTCCCTCCTTTCCTAAACAGGTCTGAATCTGTTCCATCTTCAATATCCACAACCTGGTTTTTTATTTTATCGTATAGTTTATCTATACAACTGATTTTATCATATAGTTTATCTCCTGTTGCCATAAATACAGAATAATATTCCAGGCATGCTACCTCCTCGTTTTTAGTATAGAAAATATGGTGACAAACAGAGATTTAACTGGATATGGGTCTGATAAAGAAAATAAAATCATATGCTGTGGTACTTTATAGTAAATAAAAATAACTTTCTCAGGCCTTAAAAGAAATAGACAGGTATATCTTACTGTTAGAAGTCTTCTGGCTATAGGCCAGAACTTGGGCAGTCTTCTCCCTCAATTTATACTAAAAATATTCAATTTTCTTTTTACTATAATTGCCAATTAAGATTATCTGGAAAAAAAGACATTAACTTGCTTCCTTTTGCACTCCCAATTAGCTTAAAGGAACTCAATTCTCAATTGCATTTTCCTCCTTCTTTTCAGCGATAACAAAGAAACACTAGGCTACAATGGTTGTGACAGAGCCCTCCATCAGATTGCCTGCAATTGCTCTAATTTTGAAAGAAATGCTAGGGTCTTAATTTATACGTGTCTCATTCTTAACTCTCTCACCTTCCAACAGGTCACATCAATATTAAATATGTAACTTAACTGAGCTCTGTGAGCATTTTACAACATGGATTATATTATGTGACACAAACATACACATGTACATTCATCCTCAACCCTCTTCCCTAATCTTTCTTATGAGTTTAGAGATACAAGAGGATAATGAGTATAATATGGAAGCTTCCCAAATGATATGCCTCCAGCAGGTAAAATGTGGACCACAATAATGATCTCCTCAGCTTTGAGCCAAGCAAAGCAGGAGCTGGGGTGACTAGAACCTCTAGAAATTGGTTGCCTCCAACCTTAAGCAGCCTCTTCCTTTTATCTCATATGCCACATTATCATTCTCTGTAGGTGTCATAACATGAAAAAGTTTGGGAAGTACTATAATGAGAATTAATATGTCTAACAACAAATCTCTAGTGTAAACATCATTTTCCTCACCTAAACTTGCTCTTAGTCTTGTATTCTCCACCGCACTGGCTTGTTATCACATCCATTCAGTCACCTACGTTGGAAATGTCAGTCATACATGACCCTTTCCTCTTTCTCATGATCTCCCTAATCACTATCAAATTTAACTTCTAAATATTTCCCCAATACCATGGTCCGATTCATCACCATCTCTTAAATGGATATGGCCTCCTGAATGGTCTCCTGGTCTTCAGTTTTGTCAGCTTCAGACTTATCCTCCACAGTGTCACCTTTCCAAAATCAAATCTGATGGCAGCACTCTATAGTCTCAACTGAAACAATGGTTTCCTGTCATCAATAAAGTCCATGTGTCTCCAAACTGGGTCACAAAGCACACTGTGATATGGCAATGCCTGTATCTTGAACTCCATATTTAGCTACATCCAGCTAAAATTCCAGAAGTATCATATGACACTGCTTATACTTTACTAGATATGACCAACTCTTTTTTCACTCCTTATGCAGCAATGTGGTGTATATATACATATATATATATGTATATATACATATATATATATATATATATATATATGTATAGGCTTGGGGAAAGAGGGAATGTAGGTAGAACCTGATTTGTAACATTTGCCAATTTCTGCATGGCAAATACTCCCATTACAGCCTATTTCAAGCTACTAACATGGAGTCACTGAACATGGAGTTAGGAAAACATACACAGTAACACATAATTACATAGTGGTCCCACCACACAAACACAATAGACATAAATAAGCTTAACAAAGCATAGATAATAGTAAATGTGGTGAAATAATTAGAAAGTGATGAGTTTTCTGTTTATTACTGTTGCTTTTAATGTAACTTATTTAATTGCAAATTCATATAAATCTAATTTTAATAATGGCTGTGTTTAACAAGCAGCACACAAAATTCCTGAAGAATTAACAACCCACCTTGGCAAGACAGTATGAATGAGCTCCAGCATACCACTGCTTTTTATGGCTTTGTTCAAGGAGTTCCTGTGCCTGGAATGCCATTTTATTCCATTATCTAGATTCCTTCCTGCCAGCTGAGGGCTACTCATCTTTTAAGGCAGGTTATTTCAAAGCATGATCATGAACCACCTATATCAAATGCCCTGTAGTGTTTGCTAAAATGCCGGTTCTGGGGTCCACCTCCCACACCTGCTGAATCTGAAGTTCAACAAGCTAGCTTACCCAGAGAGTCTGAAGCACTCTCCAGACTGCAGAGCTTGAGACCCTTTTGTTTAAACTACTTTTTGGTTAAGGTGTCCCATCACCCAGAAGACCTTTCCTGTGTGACTCATGTCCAGGATGGCAGGATGGGGAAAGGATAAGCAAAGTCGCAGTGGCCTGAAACAGCACAACATAGAGAACTACAGGACGTTCAGCAGCAGGCCTATGGGTGATGCTGAGAAGAGTAAACTGAGAAGCACAGGTCTTAGAAAAGTAGCTAAGGGCTATCCCATGGAAGGCCTTTCATTCCACAATGGGGACTTTGGACTTCATTGTAATAGCAGTGAAAAATGATTGAAGAGTCCAAAGCCAAAGAGGGACAACCAATATTTCTTTTAAAAAACCAACTCAACCTTCCTCTTCCTTGTGTTAACTTTAAGAACTCACTGAACAGAATAAAAACATTTTAAATAAAATGATATGGCCTTTTTTCTCAGAATAATTAATAGCTTGCATGTTTTATCCATATGGAACATGCTCTCCTGTATTAAAAGCAAAAAGAAACAAAAGAAAAAACACAAGTTCTAAGTCTTTTATTCCTAAATAATAATATTCCTTTAAGCAATGATTCCTGTCCTGGTAGAACTTCTTCATGGGATTCCTTTATCCTAATCAGTACCACCAATCCCACTGTTACTCCCCACTCTGCTCACTCCTTAAAGTTTTTACAGCTTTGACCCATCAACGACCTCAAAAAAAAAAAAAAAAACAAACCTTCGATGGACATTCTTATCCCTCCACTCCTAGCATTTAAACTTTCAAAAAAGGCTTTATAAAAATGCTAAGTGAAAAACAAAAAGGATGCAATGAATCACCAAAAGCATAAGAAAATCTCAGCTTACAAAATATGTCCTAAAACTCTCTTAAATGTGGAAACAATGCATATAAATTTACTCCAAAATTCAAAAACTAAATAACTTCACAAGAACTATTACATGCATACCTAACAATAAGTAGAGAATCACAGAGTCAAATTGTGATGTGCTTTGTGGCAGCCAGCTAACTTCACTTACCAGATAATTTACTTGGTTGCAGCTCTCCTGTTTTGCAGCACCTTAAATTCAAATCTATGCCTCAGCAACACTGCAAATGATCACCTCAGGGGGATATATGTGGAAAAGTTGCAAACAGAGGAACCTTAAAATATGGAAATGCATGAATATCTACTAACCTTTTTCCTTAAGGAACACATATTTCTTTCCAATACATTATATAAATGCAAATATTTTCATCCTGACTCCCTGAACATTCTAAGATCATGGTAAACATTAGCACCTGGAACCATCTAGTCCCTTTGTTCACTAAATCTTTCTCTGATCCCTGAATAGTGATTTATATACAGTAGACCTTCAATAAATAATCTGTGAATGAATGAAAGTCCTTAAATGGACTCTAAACATGATTCTGTTTGAATGTAATATGTCCATTCAAATTTTCCCATTTCATAAATGTGAAGCTTTAAGAATCTTGCTGTGTAATTTGAGTACAGCTAGAATAGAGTCCTATGGCAAATAAAAGTTCTGACAATCAATTACTTATTCAATCTCATTCATTTGAAATCACTACAAAAATTCAGATATGCACCTAATTCCTTTTATTTTAAAGAAACATTTTGCAAGGTTTTAAAAATAGTATCTGATAAAATGTAAAGGTGGTCTCAATAATCCACAAAGGATACCTTTAGTGAAGAAAACAATTATTTGGGAGTTTTACCTGCTGCATCTGTTAAAACATGGCTAAATATATTACCTTTAGTTCTACAAGGTTAAAGTTGGAAAAAATAGTTTAAAAGAATGTCGCATAGATTATAAGGGTGAACACAAATCTAAAATATTTAAATTTAAGTTTCCCTCACGTGAAGGGGAAAAAAAAACAGAACTTCTGTCCTGTCTCCAGCTAGACCTCAAGACCCAACCTTTATTGCTTACCTGCTTGTACTCACTAACCTCAGTCTTGGCATTTTTCCTTAAGCTCTTCTTTCTGGCTTACCTTTTAACTCAGGCAAATGAAACCTGAAACCGCCCCTTAGGTGATGGTGACTTTCCTGATGCGACTTCCCCACCCTTTGAACTTAACCCCTGCCGGCCAACTGCACAGATGGACCACGGAGTGACCTCTGGAATGAGGTACCATTACCTTTACCTCATTATAATACCAAAATCTCCACCCAGGGAGGAGCCTCAGCCTCATTTACATAACACACAACGTATGCACAGGCTTGTCTCCTTAAGGTGCATGGGCAACTTTATGCCTGCCTCTACATACGATGACAAGGCCTCCCTATCTAAATAGCCATCCTAACCCTAAACAAAAGGTGCCCATTCACCCTCTCTCAGGCAGTTAGGGCTTTGGAAGCCATTCCCTGTGATCTTATTTGCTGCAAATAAAGTTTTCTTTATGCAACTCACTTGGTGCAGTTTCTCTCACCAAGGAATGAACAGACTCACATTGGTTCGGTTACACTTCCCCAAGTCTCCCTTACCTTTAGCATTCCTTTTAAAAGACCTAAAATTATAAATGTTCTCTCTGTCTCTGTGAGATATAGATATATGTAAATCTTTTCAAAAGTTAAATGAGCCTCAAAAAAAAGTTAAATGAGTTTCTTGACAGTTTTGCACCCCAGGAAGGTCTTTTTTGGGGGCCTGAGCTGTCCCTTTAAAATGTGCACATTTGGGAGGATGAAGCCCTATCTCTCTGTCTCTGTAGAGTTTAGCCTCGGTGCCTGGTTCCGTAACTTCCTGGTTGTCAAGAAGATAAATGCAGTTTTATTCTTCCATGGATAAAGACAATTAACATGTGTGTAATGGATTGTATCCACCTGGCTATATAAAAAGTAGTATTTCTTTTCGTTTTTGCAATCTCTTTAGCATATTGCCTGTGATGCACACCATAGTTGGGTTTAATGACTATACAATAATAAAATTGTTTCATTCTTTTCTATCTACATTTTGTAGAAAAGATTCACTGGGTTGGCAGGAGATTTTATTTTTAATTATATTTTCCCAACAAGATTCAGATGTACTAATATTTTTAAAAATTCATTTTTGTTATAAACTTGGAGAGAAAAAAAAGCTATGTTAAAACAAGAAAAATGAGCAAAACAATCAGACTAAGTCACTGAAATGTCTCTTGTCTATTAAAAGTGGACTAAATGTGAGTACTTGTCCCAGCAAGAACAAAAATTATAGAACTAATGTGCTATATACTGGGTATTGGGAAGCAGAGTTTGAAAAGCTCAGAGAATTCAGAGCTTTTGGTCTTAGCTAAATCCATCTGTGTAGGTTAATAAAAGGAAATTCAATAGTCCTCACATCAAAGCAACCTATTTATCTCAATGACAACTACAAAGGAATTAAACTACATGCTAATAAAAATATTTAATTGATGAAAATTGAAGCAAAATTTTTCAAAAAAGCAGTAAGGCAAAGGAAAAACCCTCATCGATTAATATATCAAAACTTCATTGTAGAAGTAGTCTAAAAATTTTTCATTACTAAAAAAGCTCACATAAAGTTATCCACCATTATCGGTATTATCAATAATTACCACTTGGTTACATTTTACATGATCTAGTCTAGCACAGGAAGAAAAATTACTGAAGATCAAAACACACGCATAATGCTTCTTCAATACCAAAGTACTGTCTGTGAAATTAGGAACTTCAGATTTATAAGCAAAGGATTCTGATCAAATAAACGGACCAAAAGAGTCTCAATCCCCTCAGCCTAAGCAACAGTCTTCTTCCTGACTCTAGGCTCTGGCCTCTCTTTTCTTAGAGCATTTTCTTTAGAAAAACTTGCAGTTGTAAATTATTTCTCTGCCCCTTTGAGATGTAAATCTTTCTAAAGGCCTCTTGTCAGTTTTATAGCCCAAGAATACCTTTCTCAAAGACCTGGGAACCAACCTTTTTGAAATGAAATCATCAAGAAAAGCCGCTATCTCGCAGTCTCTTAGGAGGGTAAGAGACTAACTTCTTTGGCAAGTACCAATTATAAACACAGACGGCCTAATCACGAGAAAAAAACATTTGCAAACTCAGGAAATAACTGAATGTGCTCAGCACAACCCATTGATCAACCTCCCCCACTAGCAGCCTCAAGTGCTTTTCCCCTAGCTTATCTCTGTGCTTAAGACTCCTCCTGCCCTTTGCTTCTGCTGCCATTCCCCACCTGTAATAGACTTGAATAATGTCTTTGCCTGTTCAACTTGGTCCAGTGCAATTTTTGCTTTGATAAAACCTATCCTAAGAATTCTTAGAATCTCTACCAAAAAAAAAAAAAAAAAGGAAGTTTGAAGAGGATAAGAACTATTTAATTATTTATTTTCTTTATGTTTCAGAAAGAATTTTGTTGATTGTAGAGAGTTAGCATAGATGCATATTCTAGATCATAATATTTATATGTATATGTATATTTATATATAAATAAAATATACTTAAATATATTGAAAGGGACCAGAATATGCCATCCCAAAATATCCTCTTTGGTGTAAGGATTATTTTGAGCTGAAGGCAATTGAGGAAGAGGAGATGAAGGAAAAGCTCTAAAAACAGAGCATAAATTTCCCTTCTTTTATAGGAAATTTACATTATAAAGGAAATACCCATTCGTAAAAGTGTCTCTCCAGCACCAGGAAGGACAACTCGTAATTTAATTTAATTTAATTTAATTTAAACTTTTAATTTAAATCTCAAGAACATCATTTTTATCTTGTTAAAATCATTTAGCTAATTATGTGCTTAATAATTTTTAGTGAGCGCACAAGACTATAAAGAGAGCATATTTAGCCAGAGGGGAATTTTGAGTTAGCTCTGCTCTCTTGCTACAGAGACCAAGTATGAGTATGTTGAGCAGACTATGCTGATAATGCAGGAGTTTTATTAATACCTCAATGTTCTTCTAGGAGAAGACACAAACCAACAATGTGATTTTCAAATCACCCTTTAACCCATGTAATGAAGAGTTAAGATATCATGTTTCCTATTTGCTAAAGTTTTTAGACCTGTAAACAGTTGTCTGTTTGCCTATTTGCTTGTTTTTGGGTTAGGCACTGAGCAGTAGGTTGTTGGATTTGATGAGGATATTTTATTTAATATTTCAATATGTCAACAAAGAAAAAATGAGCAAAAACCCCGAAAGAGGGCGCCTGGGTGGCTCAGTTGGTTAAGCAACTGCCTTCGGCTCAGGTCATGATCCCGGAGTCCTGGGATCGAGTCCCACATCAGGCTCCCAGCTCAGCAGGGAGTCTGCTTCTCCCTCTGACCCTCTCCCCTCTCATGCTGTTTCTCTCTCGCTCGCTCTCTAATAAATAAATAAATAAAATATTAAAAAAAAAAAAACAAAAGAGACCTATTATTAAAATATCCTCACTCTTCCTATGAAAAGGATCCAAGGGGAAGAGAGAAAGCTTGCCAAGATGTTTCAATTTCTCTTTTTAGTTCTTTCTTTGACAACTGGGGCACTAAATCATTTTTCCTTTGTGAATAAAACAATACTCTAAATCCTTTGTTCCCATAGATTAATTCAGATAAGTGAAAGTCCTCTCCTTTCTTCTTTCACAGTTTAGTCAAAGCCAGAAGACTTTCATTCCAGAATCTGATTAGAGTTTAAACTTCTTCTTGAAAAAACTCATAAGCAACTCTTACCTGTTATCCCCTAAAAGCCCAACTTCTGAATTCCTAGAGTAGATGGAAGGTTGATATCAAAGCACAAATAACAACACCAGATTCATAATCACTTAGTATATCAGTAAAGATAAAAATAGGATCAAATTCAAGAACCAAATGAACATTACTGTATGGTATTTTACAGGTCATATACAATTCTCTAAAGCAATAGACTTTGTTTCATGGACAGATCACACACTTAGTTTAACTGGCAAAAATGTAAGAAAAAGAGAAAGGCATCATGGTTTCAGGTTTTTCTGGGTCTTTAAAGAATCTTTTTCAATCACTTAGGGCTCCCCAAATTAAAATGGGATTAGAGGCTGCCATTAGAAAGACTATGTACTTTGAAAATATTTCCTTTTTTGTAATGATGGTTACTACAGGCCCCAAGTCTCCCACTCTGAGCACTGACACTCATAACTTCAGCTTCCAATATGTCTGAGATTCTCTCCACATTCCCCTTTACTCCTGTATTCCTGCATCTCAATTCTAAATTGCGTGGACTGAGTCAAGACACACAGCTTTTGCTCTTTTTCTGAGAAAGACACTTCTTAATAATACACAATTACCTAAAAAACATGCATAGAATCTCCTTCCTCACATTTCCCATTGCCTCCTCTTCTTTTTGTGGGTCATGATTTTTTTAGTTGGGTTTATGTCACTCTGACTTGTCACTACTGCCTACTCGGGAATTCCTTTCTGCCTCCAGCTCCTGATACCCAACAGAAGGGGTGAGATCCAGCCCCACATCGCACTCCATGCTGGGCATGAAGCCTGCTTAAGATTCTCTCTTCCTCTCCCTCTGCCCCTCTCCATCCCTCTCTTAAAAAAAAAAGAAAAGAAACATATATATATTCCTTCCTGAATCAGTATATTTTTCTATATCTTGAGCTAAGTTGGTTTCTTTTTTAATTGCCCACATAACAAAGGATCTCTTCATTTTTTATTAAAGGATTTTACCCTCCAATACACTTGGTTGGAGATAACTATGCCCATGATGAAGATTTATTTAAGGTCCATTAGAGGTTTAAACATCCCCAAGCAAAAAATAAAAGAACAGGGGAACCCATAGATACCCAGCAATCAAGCCTTGCAAGTAATCATAAATTGATATCTTTTTATGTGTACAGATGTATCCATGCATTTTATTATAGCCCCAAACTCTAGTTTCTCTCAAACATTCAGTACCAAAAGGCAGAACAACTAAGTCCAAGTGGATCGCAGAGAGACTAGGAGACAATTAATGCAGGTGATCCTGCCAATGCTCCTTCCTGGACCCTAAAGCCAGTGAAGAACATCAGAAGGCTTAGGAAATAAGGTCCTGGTGCCTATCTCAAACCTTGAGAAAAAGAGACAAAGGGGAAAAACCTGAAGCCAATATTCTGGAATGGCATAAACTAATAATAATAATAATAGTAATAATAAGAATAAGAATAATAAAGAGGATGATATAGCAAGCCAGTGAATAGGAAAAAAAAATTCCCAGTGCCACAAAAATGTTTTTTGATACTAGAGATGAACGGAGAAGTAATAAAGAACAGGGCATCTCTAGACTACTCCTGAGGCCTACAAATTCTAACGGTGAATGAAAAATTTTCATTCTAAACATTTACCATATCATAAACTTTACAGTCTCAAATTAAAATATGTGAATCTATGCTATATTTTTCCAGCTAATAAATTTATTGTGGATCTGATTAAAGTTGTTCAATATTTTAGTACTTCATGAATTATTAAAACTAAATATACTTGTACATGATTGCCTAAAACTAAATCATTACAAAGTCTATGCCCTAAAAAGAATCCTATGCCTGCAAGAGATAGATTAAAAGTGATTAATGACTCTCTTAGTTGAGTATTATCATTTACTATAATTGAATTACTTTAAGAATTTGGCTCAGTAATGTACTATTATTAAATATATACAGAACAGTACAAGTAAAACATGCCATGAAAACAATGTCTTTCACCTCCAAAAAACTCAGTTTAATTATTTAACCAATCCAATTTATTATCATCAATGCAGAACAGCCTCTCAGTGTAGGATTCAAATATATGCCATATGTACTGTATTTGGAACACTTCCAGAGCATTTCCTCAATCCATTGTATATCATGACATACCAAACATCTCTCATTGCTATAATTTGAATTTCGGAGGCGATTTATACCTGTTATAATTTTTCTCAAAATGACCTACTTTCATGATTTTCAAATTACTATATCCTTATCATTGTTTATTTGGGATGGAAAGGGAAAGAAATTGGAACCCTAGTTTCAATTTTACATAACTTTTTTTGATAAAGAAAATTATTTATCCTATAAATTATAGAGTATATAATAATATAATTGGACTGAATTATCTTGAGATAAAACTGTTTATTAAGCAAGCTTGTGATTTACAAGGTTTATATACTGAATTGCACTAATTAAACATGTTCTTCAGATAGGTTTTTTCTCCCAAATCTGACATATTTTTATCTCTTTGTGTTTTACTTTCAGCATTCATTTTTTTAACAACTTTATGATTTTACATGTAGTAAAATTCACTCATTTCAAGTTTACAATTCAGTGATCTTAGTAATTTCACCAAGTGGTATAACCATCATCAAAAATTAGTTTTGGTAGATTTTCATCCAACCAATAAGATCTCTTATGTCCAGGAAGTTAATCCCTTTTCCCACTCCCAGTCCAAGGAAGCCACTAATTTACTTTCTATCTTATGAACTTGTCTTTTCTAAGCATAAGGTAATAATATGAACTGGATTTTAAGTATTAGACAATCTACTGGGGAGAAGGAAGTTAAAGCAACTGGACTGTGATTTATTTCCCTCCTCTTTGGTAGGAGAGCAGTAATTCTCCTGGGGAAAGAAGGCATGTGTCCGGGTCTAATGATCTTATAAAATGTTGGTAATTAGACTGCCTACAAAATAGAATAATCATATTTGATAGAAGACTAGTCCTTATCTATGGAATATTCTGAGGAGAATGTACATGATTTGGGATTATTTATGGTAATCAAAGGATCTATAGATTTACAGGGGAAAATGTCACATAAGCAAGGTAACCATCAGGGTATAAAATGGATATATTTTATAACCTAAAGCCTACATTCTTCCCACAAAGCCTTCAGCCAAAGACCTCAGCAGAGGTACTAGGTTCCAGCCATTTCCTCCTAATTGAAGGTCCTCAAGGGCAAGCATTAGCTTCAAAGTTCTCCATTGAGCTTCCTAAGATCTATATTACTGGCTGACGCTTTTCCCCACCATCTTCTGCTTCCTTCCTTTCATAGACTTATATCATAGCTTGAAGGCTTTCCTTGCCTAATTAATGCTTCTTTCCCTTTTATCGTCTACAGGTGTTAACCTCTCAATAAAGCTTGTTCTGGATTGAATTGTGACTTGTGTCTCCCCAAAATTCAAAAGTTGAAGACCTAATCCTAAATGTGACTGTCTTTGGAAATAAGGAGGACCTTTAAGGAAGTAATTATAGTTAAATAAGGTCATAAGGATGGGACCCTAATCCAATAGGACTGATGTCCTTATAAGAAGAGGAAGAGACCCCAGGGTTGTGTGTGTATGGCGAAAAGGCCATGTAAGGACATAGTAAAAAGACAACCATCTGCAAGTGAAGGAGAGGCCTCAAGAGAAAACAAACATGCTGGCACCTTGATCTTGGACTTCTGACTTCGAAAACCAAAGAAAGTAAATCTCTGTTGTTTAAGCCACCTACCCTATGGTATTTTCTTATGGCAGCCCTAAGTAAAACAAACCCTTTGCAATCCTCACTGTCTCAGCATTGCTTCCCAGAGAGCCTAAAAGTTACATTCTCTAAGAGTAGAGCATAACACATTAGTCTCATTGAGGACTGACTTCCTAGTTCCTGAGATCAGGCTGAAACAGACTTGCATCACAATGAGTAAGCCTTTGCAGAAATACACATAGTTTTAAAGTATGGCTACAATACAAGCTACCCTAATGCTGCTTCCCATCCTCCTGAAATCCAATGGGAAAGAAATCCAATGTCCACACGAAGCCTTATATAAGAATTTTCATTATAACTTCATTGGTAATAGCCAAAGACTGGTAACAGTCCGAGTGTTCACATAAGCAAACTGTGGTGCATCCATAGAATGGACACTACTAACTATAAAGGAACAAATTACTGATATCCACAACAACATAGATAAATTTCAAAAATATTATACTAAGTGAAAGAGCCTTATCCAAAAGATAATATATGATTCCTCCTACATGAAGGTCTAGAAAAGGCAAAGCTAATTCATAATAAATGTGATCATAATTTGATCATAATCATAATGATTGCCTCTTGGACAGGGAAGAGGACAGAGATTAACTGGAAACCAGGTACGGCCACATTGCATAGCTGTGGACATTGAAGAAAAATAGTAAGAATAAGCAGAAGTCCTTAGGGAGTGCTTACTTTCCTATATAAAGCCAAACAGAGATCTTAAGGAACTTGCAGCTTTCAATCAACCAAAAACTGTTCAATTATTTCATGCATCCAATATTGTCTCAGTCAAGAAATAGTTCCCCCCCAAAATTAACAAGGCTTAAAATTTTGAAATGGTTTTCTGTTTAACAAATGATAACAAACTTTGTCATCTAAATGTGTATTTCATAAACTGAATGGTGTATTTATATATAAGGAATAAGCAAAAAAAAAAAAAGTAGTCATACACTTTTAGTGATAGCATAAGATCATGCTTCTTGGGGTGCCTGGGTGGCTCAGTCTGCCTTCGGCTCAGGTCATGATCCAGGGTTCCGGGATCGAGTCCCGCATTGGGCTCCGGGATCGAGTCCTGCATTGGGCTCCCTGCTCAGTGCAAAGCCTGCTTCTCCCTCTCCCACTTCCCCTGCTTGTGTTCCCTCTCTTGCTGTATGTCTCTGTCAAATAAATAAATAAAATCTTAAAATATATATATAAAAAAATGTATACCAGCATTTAGCCAGTAAAAGTGTTAAAAAAAATAAAAATAAAGAAAAAGATCAAGCTTCTTCAACTAGGATAAATACATTCAGTAGTATCCAGAGAAGTGTATGAAATAACAAAATAAATATGTCGCATGCTAGTAATGTATTCATTTTCCTTGCATATAAGTCATTTTAAGCATTGTATGCTTATTAAAACACACAGATATAAAAGAATGGAAAAAACTTATATCAATATATATCTTAAAACAGGAGAAATTCTGTTTTGAATAACGTCATGAAGAAAAATATTAAAAGCTGAGTTGCTGGAGGCGACTGGGTGGCTCAGTCATTAAGTATCTCAGCTTAAGCAACCCATGGTTTTGGCTCAGGTCATTTTCTCAGGGTTGTGAGATCGAGCCTGATGTCCAGCTCCATGCTCAGCAGAGAGTCTGCTTGAGATTCTCTCCCTCTCCCTCTGCCCTTCTTCCACTTACATGCACATTCTCTCTCTCTTTCTCCCCCTCTCTCTAAAATAAGTCTTTACAAATTAATTAATTAATTAATTTAAAAGTTGAGTTTCTGGACACAGATGACCTTTTGCTTTTTCCACTGACTCTGTACTCGTCAGCTTGAATAATAAATCATATAGTTGATATCTATGCTTTCTCATCAGCATCACTATAAGAAATAAAACTGCAGAGATCAGTAACTCTCTGATGTTTGATGTAAGTCTTCAAAACAGTCTCAAAAGTCTGCTTTTAGGATTTCCTTCCTGTCCATATCAGAAGCCAGGGAATGGGGAGCAGAACAAATTGCAAAAACTCTCCCCCGAACTTTGACTCTTGAGCAAGTCCGACAGCCATGTTTGCACTGATGTTCTTCTCAGCAGCATGGGCAACTGCAGGACATGGCCCAAACTCTTCCTGCATGGCAGCCTCACAAGTGGGTCTTCCTGACAGGTCTCCCCAGCCCCACCCACAACTGCCTTGAGTCCTGCTCCTTTTCCAAAATTGGTCCTTCAGACTCCCAACAATTCTGTGAGCTTGAAAAAGATTTTGAATAGAGTTCTTTCTTGGCTTAAGTTAACCACAATTGATTTCTGTTTCTAAGTAACAAAAACAGACCCCCAGGCACAAACAACAGGAATAGCAAGATGCCTCAAACAGGACACCATCAAAGTTACACAAGCAATCACAACATCAGGATTTAATAGTAAGTAGGAGATGGTACCAAGCTTTAAGTTGATATTATTTTATAGTAATTACTTATACTTTGTTAAGAACAACTGTCCTGTTTTTCAGACATTCCAAAGTTCTGGCAGGACTCAGAGGAGAAAGAAATGTGCCAACCACCCACACTGAATCTCATGGATGCTAGTTTAAAACACAGCTTCTGGAACCCACCCCAGGAGTGAATCAGAATCTTAAGAGGGAGCCTGAGAATCTGAGTTTTAAACAGCCTTGCTTTGATGTATATGCAAATCAAAGTTTGAGAACAATTGGCTTAGGTGAATTCTTTAAGATGTATTAAAACAGACATCACATGTGCTTTATTTTTTTTTAAGATTTTATTTATTTACTTGAGAGAGAGAGAGAGAGAGAGCACACACAAGCAGAGGGGAGGGGCAGAGGGAGAGAGAGAGAAGCAGACTCCCCACTGAGCAGGAAGCCAGATGCAGCTGGACCCCAAAACCAGAGATCATTACCTGAGCCGAAGGCAGAGGCTTACCCAACTGAGCCACCCAGGCGCCCCACATGTGCTTTATTAATAGCAGCAGTTAAAAGTGTTATTCTTAACCCTTGGTTAAAATAGCATCCTTAGGACAGTCACAGTGCTATATTATAAAGAGCTAATGCCTGAATGTCCCCTTCTAGCTCTATAAACAACAAACTGTTATCCTCTTAAATCAATAATATAAAGCTTTCCTTTTTTATTTTTCTCCCTTTTATATCCTCCTCTTCATATTCTCTGCCCTAGAGACTTACCCGATACAACTAAAAATAAATAAATAAATAAATAAGAGGGCAATAGCACATCATTCACAAAGTCTTACCTGTTATGGCATGTATCATTTAAGTGATGAATTGCATATGCTTGTTAGTGACTCAACAACTTGGTTATTTAGTTATTTTAGAGCTTTCAGTCAGCCTCCTTGATTTATTGCCCTGGGAAATAACAATACGTTCCAAGACCAGAGAGATAACTCTGTATGTATCTAAAACAGAAGATCAATTTCATTCTACAATCTAGGGCACAAGAGAAACCATGAGAGATTAACATGAACACTGCAGGATCTTCTCATTTTTATAATACCAAGAAGTAAGGGAATAAGTGAACAAATCTATAGTATTTAAAAGAGATAAACAACTACTCTATTTTTCTCCCTTTTTCAGAAAATGATTTATCTTTAATAATAAAGTCTTTAAAAGCTCACTTTTATACATCAAAGTCATGATGATAAATGTATGATATCAAATATATCATTAGACTTTTAAAAGAGTATTTGGAGGGGAAATCTCCAGAGTTACAAAATAGAACAGAATGCATAAAAGGATGTCAAAGGCTTAGAGATTACAGAAAAGATCTTAAGACCCTCTCTTTGCCCCTTCCCTTCCCTAGACCTTCCTCTAGGAAGGGTCAGTGTGAAAAGCAAGCACATTTGGATGGATCTCAGTACTACAGGATGTGATAATCACAGTCATGAGTACAGAAGTTAAAGGTCTGGACCCATCTAGGTGTTCCTTTCCCAGCTCCCTTTCGGAGCCTCTGACCATGTACTCCCATGCAGCTGCAGAAGAATCAACTGCCACTTGGGAGCTACAGCCCCTAAAAAGGTCTCTAGTAAGGCACCTAAGCCGATTCTGCTCCAAGTCTTAGAGGTCATCCAGCAGCCCTACATCTTCTACCTGACCATCACACTTAGGGTAAACACAACATAGAAGATCACTTTGATTTTAGGATGGAGTCTATATCCTTTTGATATAAAGGATCCTCAACATGGTCTCACTTAGCCCACTAAGCAACAGAATCAGGGTTTGAGAAGAATCCTATAATCATGATAAAGTGTTCTTCTGCCCGCCTGTATGTCATAAACCTATATATCTTCCCAAAGAAAAGCAAAAAGAAAGGATGAGTTGGAGGGCAGAAGATGGAGGAGGTGACCCTTTAAGTATAAGACTGTGGGACTGGCAGTCCTGAGCTCAAGCAAACTCTCTTTCTAGGTTTGCCCCTCTCACTAGATTAGCTTATAGGGACTTTTCCCAAAAAAAATTGAGTTAAAGAAAGTTTTACATATATAAATATGTGAGTGTATGTGTGTTTATGTTTCTATGTACACAGATCAAAAAATGTGATTATTTGTATCTCTAACCCAGCAGTAATGCTATCAATCTCTGCTATAATATAGCATAGTGACAGTATATACAACACTGTAGGCTCACATTAATAGTGAAAATTGAAAAAACGGATAATGACACATTTTTAAAAGTCAAAACCTCAAGGTATCTGGTTGGCTCAATTGGTTAAGCATCTGCCTTTGGCTCAGGTCATGATCCCAAAGTTCTGGGAACGAGTTCAGAGTGGGGCTCCCGGCTCCGCGGGAAGCCTGCTTCTCCCCCTGCTGCTCCCCCTGCTTGTGTTTGCTCTCTCTCTCTCTCTGTCAAATAAATAAATAAAATATTTAATAAATAAATAAAACTCAAATCCTCATGTTTTCTAATGTATTATATATATACACATACATACACACTGTGAAAATTTTAATTATCTTGCCTTAGGAAAAAAAGTTAACTTACCACATTAATTTGATAATAAGAGGAACTGTTCTGATAAACATTCCTTCCAAAAACATATTATACCACACCTTACCTTTTTAAAAAACCTATTAGTCTATGAAATAAATAAGCAAAATTGTGGGTTGTTTATCTGTATTACTGGTTACTATTGTGTATATTCTACAGAAAAACATTTGCTTTAAATAACTGAAATCACCCACCACTCAGGGAAAAGTTTGCCCATACACTGCATTCATTTTCTAGGAGAAACAAGGAAGTGCTCTCTTTATTATATTACAGTTGTTCTCAGATCTATACTACTAGTGAAATCAGTACCGTATGTCCTTTGCAATTAGACTTTGTTAAATGTCCCAGATAAAAAACCTGCTACAGAATTTTAAGGTTCTTCCTTCATCAGAATAAAGACTATTTCTTGGTTAAGAAATACTGGCACCAGACAGCAACCTGGTGGGCAGTTGGAAATAAAAAAGGCAATTTAATTTCAAGAAAACCACACAGAATCCAGTGAAGTGGAAAAGTAGAACAGCCCAAACATGAGTCATCTCTACCATAATTTAATGCCTAAATAGATGTTCTATCAGGAATCTCTTCTCAGAACATATTAGATAATAGATATACAAAGAAAAGAGACTAACTACAATTACTGCTTAAGAGTGCACCTACTGAGCCTCCTACATGTTCAGACATAATAGCTTGAGTGCTTCCTACGTGGGTCTGCATTGTATTTAGTAAAAGTTAATAATAATAGCCAACAGTTAATAAATATGTATTTGTACCAGGCACTGTACAAAATATTTTACATGGACTATCTAATTTAACGCTCAGAACAAGTACATAAAGTACTACTAACCGCATTTTTACCATTGAAATAATTGAGTCTTAGACTAAGTAAAGGAAACGGAATCATACAGTTCTTAAGGGTTGGAGCCAAATTTCAAAATCAGCCTGTCTAATCTAAGAGCCCTTCCTCATAAGTACTATGCCATCTTTCAAAAATTACATATATTACAAAATTTTACAAAGGGAGAAAATGAGCACCAGAGGTAGAGTTTTAAGGTGGACTCAAAACAATCTGTGCTCTTTGACTATGCCACATACCACTGCTCTGTCAACGAAAAGAATCAGAAAAAAATATTAAGCTTCTGGAACAAAGACTGGATTTGAAAAAGTAATCCCTGAAATGAGATGCAGATTTCACCATTTTCATTAATCCTTCTCTTATTCACAATGACAGTGCTCTGTGGAAGCAATGCAACAGCAGGAAGCAACATGCCCACGTTTCATCACTCACCAGGCAGGGGAGAACAACACTTTCCAGGCTAAACATTATTTTGAAATCACTTTGCACTAAGATTGCCAGAAGAAGCTGTCACAGTTTTCGGTGAAGAAACAAACACATAACTCGTATTGGGCATAATATTCAGTCCCAAGATGAGGAGTGAATTAAAGAACTGAAATCCCAAACTAGACACAAGAACCGTGGCTGCTAAACTCAGATGATGAATGGAACTTTTAAAGACTCTTTTTCTAAAAATGACTTAACTACATGTAATTTTCAATCATTTTAAATGGTTTACATCTAATTGTATCCATCTACTAACATCTCTAAAGCAATCTTAAAGTGGTTACAAGCACAGAGCATGTACATCCAGTAGTATGGATAAACCCAGAATGAGTAACATTATTACTAATTGAAAAAATAAAGACGGCTCAATTACTCTGAGCACAAATTAAACAAATACAGTAGTTTGGAGTTAAGGGATCTTTAAAGATGATCTGGTCTGACATTTTCTACCTAGTGAGAGAAATTAAGACTCATGGATTTGATTTTGTGATTAAGATGGCATCTAACTAGAAAACTCTACGTTAGTTTTCTACATATAAAACATCTAAGGAGGGGGGCACCTGGGTGGCTCAGTCGTTAAGCGTCTGCCTTCGGCTCGGGTCATGATCCCAGGGTCCTGGGATCGAGCCCCACATCGGGCTCCCTGCTCGGCGGGAAGCCTGCTTCTCTCTCTCCCACTCCCTCTGCTTGTGTTCCCTCTTTCGCTGTGTCTCTCTCTGTCAAATAGATAAAATCTTTAAAAAAAAAAATCTAAGGAGGAGAGCATAACACAATATTCTCACTGAAATATATATGAAGACACAGAATATATATATGAAAACGCAACACTGTAGCCAGACCTCCAGGATCCTCCCTCTTAACAGATGGAAATCTCTCTAGAGACTTTCGTTATCTCTACCCCCCACCGCAACTTAAAAGTATATAATCTAATTGCTCCTCACAGTCACAGCAGCTCTTTCTGCCCATGGGTCCTATCCCCTTTAATAAAAGCACCTTTTTGCGCCAAAAAAAAAGAAAGAAAACTCAACACTGTAAAACTTATATTTACACTCAACCTACTGACAGTTCTATAAAGAAATTTCATAAACTACAAGATATATGGGACTTAATTAATAACCATAATAAAAAGTGACACATGCTTTATCATTGCTAAAAAAAAGTTGCAACAATAACATTATACTAAAAGTTGGTAGAAAATACTTGGTTTTGTTGGTTTTGTACCCTAACTGAAAGTCCCAGGATTTGTACCAATTATGAAGTGGCCAGGCATATGATTATTGTTTTATCAAATAACTAGATTCTCCTTTTCACCCCAATTAATGCTTCACCTGCTCCCACCATAGTGGGAATTGGAAAAGGTTAACCGTCAATCCGATAGACTGAAGTACCAGAGGCTTCAGTGATGCAATGTGGTGCTGATCACAGAAACATCATCAGTGATGACCTTCTGTGTTAAGATTGGGCACTCAATTCCACAAAACCACTTAAAGCTCAAGTCAAAGCAAGTCAATATATTTTTGTTTCAAGAATGTTTTGAGGGCGCCTGGGTGGCTCAGTCGGTTAAGCGACTGCCTTCGGCTCGGGTCATGATCCCGGAGTCCCGGGATCGAGTCCCGCATCGGGCTCCCTGCTCGGCGGGGGGTCTGCTTCTCCCTCTGACCCTCTTCCCTCTCTTGCTCTCTGTCTCTCATTCTCTCTCTCAAATAAATAAATAAAATCTTTTAAAAAAAGAAGAATGTTTTGAAATTGTTGCATTGCAACTTGACACAAGGAACAACCAAGAGCTCTTATATTCCAACATAGCTCATTTAAGAATGAGCTTATTTAAGTTCTTCTTAAGAATAAAAATTTTATACTTAAGAGACCCACTAGTTCACCTCCATCATTTTTTCAGATGAAACTGAGGCTCATAGGGCTAAGAAACTTGTCCAAGTTCAAATAGTGGAATTAGGATACAAATTCCACTATTATTACATCCAACACTGCTCAACCATACAAGATCAGAAACAGTTTATTTTCTTATTTCTAACACTAGGAAAGAGAGGTCATATAAAGATGAGAAAACAGCTGCAGGAGAATTGCACACTAGGTAATTATCTCTACCTTGGAGGCGAAAAAAAAAACATGTTTTATTTTTTTCCTAAACAGTAAAAGGGTTGTATTTATATGAGGTTTGCTTACATTCATCATTAACTTTTCTACTGAAATTCCGTGAGTGATTAGAGTGAGCCAATTTTTCTTCTATTAATGAGCCAATGTGAAGGTATTACCTCTAGTTAATTAATCTTAACAAGCAAGCCAGTGTTTCAACTTAGATTTTGATATGTGAAAAATAACTCATTTTTAGGACCTGATCCTGACAAATCTTAACAACCTATAAACAACCTATAATTTAAAAAATAGTAAGCCATAAGTCACTCACCTCATGGCCTCACTATACTAGAACACATAATTTCAATACCAAAGCAAAGAAAGGCAAAATTTTTCCTACTACTCATAAATGGTAAATTGAGACACAACAATTTATGATGGGACTTATTAGTGAATAGGTGAAAACTGATTTAAAAAGAGAGACTTCTGTGTTATTCTAAACTTGCCTTCAGTAATTTAGATATGTCAGAAGAAACCTTTACACAGAAAAATTACTGGTAAATCATGAGTCAGGATTATCAACATTCTGAATTATAATAAATTTTAATACTTCATATTTATCTGTGATTTAGTTATACTTTGCCTTGTTCCTATTGTGAACAAGGGTGGCTTGCAAAAATACATAAACTATAGCAAGAAGCAGAAATTTAAAGTTGTTTAAAAAATACAGCAGAAGCAAAATCAGTTCAGGGGCGCCTGGGTGGCTCAGTCATTAAGCGTCTGCCTTCAGCTCAGGTCATGATCCCAGGGTCCTGAGATCAAGCCCCACATCAGGCTCCCTGCTCTGCGGGGAGTCTGCTTCTGCCTCTGCCTGCCGCTCCCCCTGCTTGTGTTCCCTCTCTCTCTGTGTCTCTCTCTGTCAAATAAATAAATAAAATCTTTAAAAAAAAAAAAAAAAGTAAAAATCAGTTCAGGAATGTCTGAAGGAACCAGATAAAAGGGAAATGAAGAGTAGGAAAAAAAGTCTAAATATGCTAATGTCTTTATTTGTGGCTGACAGTCTGTAGCTACCCTCTAACGTTGAAAAAATATACTTAGCAAAATGCAATGACCTAATCTCTTAAATTTTTTAGAATAATTCTAGAGAGACACTTCAAGGCCTAATATGACTTCGTTATTAAAAACAAATATTTAATCTGAAGTTAAAATTTTTTACTAAATGCATATGAGATGTTATATTTTAATTAAAAATTACAAGTAGAGAATTATCCCATCTGCTCCAAGATTATTTTTACCTATCCTTCTATCTACATATACACACATAGATATATTCAGTGTTATTCAGCAAATATTTAAAATGATTGTTCTGTCAAATAATGGCTGGTTTTTTACTTTCTTCCTTGTAATTTTCCATATTTAGTTCTTTATATGTAATGAAACTGTTCCATTCTTATGAAAATAATACATTATTCTTTTTTTAAAAAAACTATAAGTTATAATTTAAATTTTTTTAATGCAGGTGTTGGGCATTTGGATGTGTTTAAATGTGTGCAATGCAATTTAATCTGCTACTAATCTTCTTCCCAAGTTACACCCTAATTTTGGAACAATCAAGATCTAAGGTATAATTAAAATCCTAATCATATAAGGCTTCAAATCCCAACACAGTTTTATAAATAGGACCACTACCACAGCCACCACACACAGACAGACACACACACACACACACACCCTCTATCCCATTTGGAGACTAGTTTCCATTCTGTTTATGTGCAGATTTTTGCACCCAAAGAAGGAAAACCATTACTCCATCATTTCTGGGAGGTCCAACATTATTGTCATTTCTACTCTTTCAACTTTCTCACTCTTAAGCTCCTGCTAATATACGAATGGAAGAATTCCCTCCCATTTTTTCAATCTTCAAACCGTTCCGGACTTTTCTCCAGGGCCCTCTGTAAGAAACCATTTAAATTCCTAAGGGCAGGTACTATAGGGCAATTTGGATTAGCCTAGAAGGAAGGATTACATTTTCAAGCTGTGAACTAGCACCTGAGAAGCATTTCATGAGCTTTTCCTCCTTCCTTAAGAGAAGATACTAAGTCTGGGTTTAATCCTAGTTCTGACAATTACTTAAGTAGATAGCTTAGACACATAACTTCACCCCACTGTGTCTCATTCCCTCACCTGTAAAATGGGATATGTCCTGAAGTTGTGAGATTAAATGAGATAATTGAAGTTTACTAGCACACTATCTTACCATAACAGGCAGGAATTCAATTCACCTTTCTGGGTCTAACTTTCCTGCCTCACCTTCTTGCTTCTTTCCTTTCTTCCTTAAATACTGTCCTTGCTTTTCTTTTTTTTTTTTCTTTAGTTCTTCTGTTCAACTGCTCTTTCCCCACCCATCTTGCTCTCTCCCCATCTTCATCCACTCCCAGACCATCAGGCAGGCAGCCTTCCTATCATATAATTTCCCAGGCAAGTTCTAATCCAGAGCTCCTGAGGACCTGACCATCTGTTACAAACTCACCCAATGACTTTTCTAGAAAGTATAGGAAATATAAAACCTGGAATCTAGACTTGACATTCCATAGGGCCTGAAGTCAGTAACTACATTAGGCACTATAAATCACATTTATCCGTCCAGAGTTGGAGGGAAACTTGACATTATCTTAATTTTTTCAAGAGCTAATGAAGGAAAAAATATAAATAAATGAATAATATCTGTGAAATCTTGGTTTATGATATAAAATTAATATCAACCATGAGCTACTTGACACATAATTAACCATATGAGTAATAAGTGTATACATATAATTAATGACTGATTAATGCACCTGTTTAAAATGAATATAATATCAACCTTGCTCCCATATGGTTCAGAGTATGATCTTCTGCCAGAACTTAAAACAGTTGGAAGAAATCTTAGTTAGGATGTCTGACTTCTATCCTCCCTCTAACACTGGTTAGCTTTGTCACCTCAAATTAATACTTTAGCATTGCTGGCCCTCCATTCCCTCATTTATAAAATGAGGAGTTAGGGTTCTACCATCCAAATAGCACTCCTTGCCCATGAATTCAATAGTTCATTATTGCTTCTTATTTTTAAGAATAAGATAGTGACAGTGTGAGCTACACGGCATTTCATTAAAGAATCATTGATCCGCATGGTCCTTGCTTGTAACTATTAGGCATGTAATGATAGTTTAGAGCCTCTTCTTTTTTTAGAATATCCACATGGTAGCACAAAACATCAACATCAATTACTCCCTGGAAACTCTGCCTGCCTTCTTAGTGTTCATTATCCACCCCCAAATGAAAAGCAATGGTATCTGTGAGTAAACATCTCTTTGGTTTATTGCTAATTTCTATGAAAATATATATGATAAATACAAAAGAGAAGCAAAGTAGATAGCTATTTGATGTTCAACCTTCTGTCAGAAATTATTCATGCCAATTAACTAGAATGCTGAGGTGTTCCATCTATTTTAAAACACTCATTTTCTAGCCCAGTAGGTTTAGAATTTTAGGAAACAGTATTTGTGTTCTACTAAGCTCAAGGAAAATGATGTTGTTCCAAATATCCCCAAGAAATGTTATTAACATTTTGCTTAAAATAACCATTCATTTATTTGTCCAACAGTTAATGATTATCTATGACTGTGTCAAGAGCTAATGACACCTGGAAGAATAAGACAAATTTCCTGCCCTCTGGGAGCACACGGTTCAGTAAAAGAGGCAGATAAATATACAGATCTTAACAATTCAATTTGATAATGGAGATGTGCACAGGGCAGAATGAAAAGTGCCTAGTAGTAAAGGAATTATTCACAAAGGATTGACTAGCACAGTGCCTGGCACATAACTGATGCTTAATAAGAATTTCTGAATATTAAATGAGTTGATTTGGAGCTGAAAGCTTAAAGCATATGTAAAGACTTGAAGACAAGATAGGGAAGGTCATGCTAAATAGAGAAAACAGTCTCTGCAAAAACATTTTAATATTGTACCCTGAGGTATGCAATGGTTTAGTGAGACAGATGAGGCCGAAGAAGTAGGCACGGTCTGACCACTAGCAGTCTTGTACGTCAGGATAAGAAGTTTGAGTTTTACCCTGATGAATATGGAGATAACATTTGCATTTGAGAAAAAGACTCTAAAATAATTTGCAGAGGAAAAAGATAGGAGGCAGGTGAACCTGTCAGAAGGATATTATAGTAATCTATGAAAAGAGGGCCTAAAATACAGCCCTTTCAGAAAAAAAAAAAAAAAAGGAATATTGAAAACAATTTAGGAGGTAACAATTGATCACAAGCAGAAAGTAAGGCAGAGGGAAGTATCTAGAAAAATTCCTAGGACACTGGCTTGTCCTAGGGAAAGTCAGTTAACAGTGATACCATTTACTCAGAATTTAAGAAGAAATACACCAGGAGGGGAAGAAGATAACCCACAAAGTTTTGGACATGTTCAGTTTCAAATATTTGTGTCATAATACCTAGGAGTGTACATTCAGCTTGCTGTAGGAAAAATGGATATGAAACTAAAGAGTACAGATTCTACTAAACATAAAAACTTGGACTGAAATTGGTTGAAATTGCGGGCTTTAGAGAGATCACCTAGGAACAGCCTAGAGAAGAGGGCAAAGAATGAGACTCCAGGAAAGGTCAATATACAGAAGAGGGCAAAGCTAATCAAAGACCAGAGTATGTGGAGGCCAGAGTGGGGTGTGCCAAGACCCAAGAAAAGGAGGTGTTACAGAAGGGAAAGGAGAGTTAAAAAAAGAAATCATCAGTAATGCTGAACTGTGCAAAAGGTCAATTAAGATGAAGAAGAAAACGAGCTCAATTGATCATCCTTATGAACAGGCCAATATGCTAAATTCTTCACATAATTTATCTCATTGACAATTCTCAAAAACCTTGAATTATGTATTATTTCACCCATCTCACAGTCAGGAAATAGAGCTTAAGGAATTGTGATTTTCCTAATAAGGGCAAGAAATGGAAATCAAACACATGTCTGCTTGGTTCTTAAGCCCTGTTCTTACCAGAAAAACCAAGATTCCCAGAAAATTAATATTTCCATACACTAGTCTAAAATGCAAAATGAGGATGGTAAAATTCCCGGCTTCAACAGTAGAAAACTAAAAACCAATGAAAGCTGTGTTGGTTTGTCATTAACAGGAAGTTAAATAGGCACAAAGAAAACAATTTGCCTATAAAGGGCTCTACAGAGAAAATGTGGCACATAGTTGAGCTCATGTGGAATTGCCATAGGGAATGGGAGTTTCAGGTCTTAGCAACGTACAGTTATTTTCACCATGTGGAATATCCACACACATAGCCTACATCTGCAAGGAAACCAGTTACCCATCTCCTCCCTCTCCAGCTACCAATGCAGTTTACACACCACTCTCAGATTATATTTTCTAAAGCTTGAGTCCCTTTATTTTCCCACCCAACTCAAGAATGTTATGGTTGTCCACTATCTCCAAAAGTCCAAACTTCAGAGCCAGGTATTCAAATCAATTCATAATATTTTTCCCAAATTTATCTTCATCTTTATCACACCCAGAGATATTCAGTCAAGCTAAATTCATCTCAGGTCCATGCAGACACTCAGTTTCCACTTCAATCCTCATTCTGTTTTCTCTCCCTGGAACTCCTTTTTCCCATATCCTCTTGTGGAACTCCTCCTCATGCTTCAAGACTTCCTAAATATCACTTCCCCCTAAAACGGCTCCTGATTCTGCATTTCTATGTCCTTTAACCCACCTTTACCCTCCTTTAACCCACCATTTACTAGCTTTGAATTCATCTTTGTATACCATGCAAAAAAAGATCTCTGAAGCCCTGAACTCAATAGGCTTATGTAATAGAAAAGCTAAATGGATCCTCTCTTGTCAGATTAATAACATCTTTGGGTATTTAAATAAATTCATCCCAAGCATTTTTTTCATTACATGGCTCATATTCAATTTGATATAATGAATGAAGAACAAAAATCAATTTTATATCCCATAAGCTTCTCTTGCATTAGGATGCCTTCAACTTAATATGAATAAAATATCTTCTTTTGCCAATGCAAAACTGCTACCTATTAACAAAAATACTTTGAATAACCACTGTATCTATGTAATATTAACGAAGTGCTGAGGCAAATATAATTTATAATATATTTTATAACTTATTAAAATCATAATCATTAACTTACTTGCTATATACATATGTATATATTATGGTGTTTTACACTAAAACACAATGAAAATGCTGTGCCCTAAATGCCCAATGTTCAGAGTTTAATCAGACATTCCAAACCATGTTTCCACTCTGGTCTGAAGTATGTTGTCACTAATTAAAATTTATACCGATAATCCCTCCTTGTACCATTAATGCCTTACTAAACATTTGATTAATTTCTCTACAAAAGCATGCTTTCTACATGGCTCTTAGCATTTAGTAGGAATAAAATATTCCTACTAATAGCTATTTTACATTTAAACATTAAAGATCTAAAATAGATAAATTTCCAAAGGAGTCCTTATTCCTATAAAATTTACTTTAATCCTGTAACAACTTTCAACTCCATGCAAAAATATTATCTTCATGAAAGCTTGCTTTCTTCACCGCATAGAAGTTTTGAAGAGGAAAAGGTCTGTAACACACTGTTTGCAGGCTATCTAAATGAAGATGTTGATAAGAAAGTTAGAGATGTTGGTGTGAGGCTTGGAAGTGAAACTGGATTAAGACTTAAATGTATGAATCACTACTGCTGAAGGGATAATTGAAGTCATTGAAACCATAAGATAGTGGGCAATTAGTATGGAAGAATGTATAAAAACTGAAGGGGAGAAAAGGTGAAATACAGTCTGGGGAAGGACAGAAGAGAGACAAATCAGAAAAGAAAGAAAAAATGTTACAAGGGAGAAACAGTGTAATAGAAGGTTGTGGATATCAAGAGAAGAGAAAGTTTTAGGAGGAGAATGAAATAAAATTATGCAGTCACTGATGACCATTAAAAGAGCAGTTTACTGGAATGGGAAAGGTAGAATCTAGAGTGACATGGGGATAAAACTGAGTGGCTGAAATATAGGTTACACTAGGGGGAAGATAAGTGGTAAAAGGAAAATTAGAATGTAGTTCAAAGATGTATTTAATGTGAAGAAAGGTTTTGGATCTTGTTGTTTTGGTTTTTTTGTTTGCTTTTTAAGTTCTCTGTTTCTGTTTTGTTCCTGCTATTGTTGTTGAGGGATTGTTGTATATTCCATTTTTTGTTTTGATTAAGTTTTAAAGTATATCTTTCAGCTAGTCTTAATGTTCTTCTTAACTCATGCCAGTCCCCACCACTTCCATCCCTACAACACCACTAACATTCCACTTGCTAAAGTCACTATAATACTCTGTTCTATCAATGTCAGAGACCACTTCTCTGTCTCGACTGTATTTGAAATTTTGGCTGCATTTAAAATACTTGAACTATTTGGTCTATAATGTTGTTCAAGTCTGCTGGTTCCTTATTGATTTTCTGTCTGATCTATCCATTATTGGAAGTGGGGTATTGAAGTCTTCTACTATTATTGTATTGCTATTTCCTCTTCAGATCTGTCAATGTTTGCTTTATATATTTAGGGGCTCTGAAGTTGTGTGCATATATATCTATAACTGTTATATTTTCCTGTTGAATTGACCCTTTTCTTAATATATAATAACATTCTTTGTCTCTTGTGACAGTTTTAACTTAGTCTATTAACAAAATGAAAGACAACCTATAGAATGGGAGAAAATATTTGCAAACCATATATCTGATAAGGGGCTAATATCCAAAATGTATAAGGAATTCCTATAACTCAAAAGCAAAAGAACAAATAAGCTGATTAATAAATAGGCAAAGGACCCGAATAGGTATCTCCTCAAAGAAGGCATAGAAATGGCCAACAGGTACATGAAAAGGTGCTCAACACCACTAATCATCAGGGAAATGAGAATCAAAACTACAATGAAATACCACAACAAATCTGTTAGGATGGCTATTATAAAGTAAAAAGAAATAATAATAATTAAGATTTTATTTATTCATTTGAAAGACACACAGAGAGAGAGAGAGAGAGAACAAGCAGGTGGGAGAAGTAGAGGGAGAAGTAAACTCCCCACTGAGCCAAGAGCCCAACACAGGGCTCGATCAGGACTTCTACTTGTATTTTCCATAGTTTCTTTCTTAAAGACAAGTTTTGGGGGGTTTTTTTAAAAGATTTTATTTAGGGGCGCCTGGGTGGCTCAGTCGTTAAGCATCTGCCTTCGGCTCAGGTCATGATCCCGGGGTCCTGGGATCGAGCCCCGCATCGGGCTCCCTGCTCGGCGGGAAGCCTGCTTCTCCCTCTCCCGCTCCCCCTGCTTGTGTTCCCTCTCTCGCTGTGTCTCTCTCTGTCAAATAAATAAAATCTTTAAAAATAAATAAATAAATAAAGATTTTATTTATTTATTTGTCAGAGACAGAGAGAGAGCGTGCACAAGCAGGGGGGAGCGGCAGGCAGAGGGAGAAGCGGGCTCCCAGCTGAGAAGGAGCCCAATGAGGGGCTCAATCCCAGGACCCTGGAATCATGACCTGAGCCAAAGGCAGACACCTAACTGACTGAGCCACCCAGGCACACCTATTATTTAGTCTTTAAAAAGAAAGAAATCCTGCCAATTCCAACAACATGGATGAAGATAGAGGGCATTATGCTCATAGGCCAGACACAGAAAACCAAATACTGCATGATACCACTTATATGAGGAATCTAAAATAGTCACTTATAGAAACAGAGTAGAATGGTAATTGACAGGGGCTGGAAGCAGGAGGAAATGGAAATATTAATCAAAGGTACTAAGTTTCAGTTACACATGATAAATAAGTCCTAGAGATCTGTATAGCATAATACCTATAGTTATCAATGCTGTATTATATGCTTAAAAATGTGCTAATAGGGTAGATCTTATGTTTAGTGTTCTTATCAACCAACCAATCAATAAATAAAAGGGTAGAAGGAAACTTTTGGGAGTAATGGATATGTTTATGTCATGGATTGTGGTGATGGTTTCACGGATGAACACTTAACGCCAAGTTCATCAAGTTGTATACATTAAATACGTACAGCTTTTGTATGTTAATCATACCTCAATAAAGTGGTTTTTTAAAAATAAAATGTAATAAAATAAAATAAGTTGATCATTTCCTCCTTTTTGAAATGCTTTCTTTTCTTGGTTTCTATGACCCAACTTTTTCTTATTTACCTTCTACCTTATTCATCAAACTTCTTTGTTGTCTTTTCCTCTTCTGCTTAACCTCTAACTGTTGGGAGTGTTCCAGTGTTGGCCACTGAACTACATCTCATCTCTCTATTTTCCTTACCTTTAGGAAACCCCATGTCTTTAAATACCATCTTTAAATCAATAACTCGAAAACCTATACCTGTTCTGGACCACTTCCTCGAATGCCAGACTCATATATCCAACTGCCTACTGGACATCTCCATTGGCTATTTATTTGGCATCTCAAACACTAGATGCTCAAAAGAATTCTCAGTTTTCCCACTCCCCAACCACAACATCCCCGTACATTCTTCACTCTCTTACCTCACTCCTCATGTCTTCTCTAGCTCAGTAAACCGCACTATTAACCATTCAGTTGCTCAAGCCTAAAACCTAGAGTCATCCTTGACTTCTCACCTTCAATCCATCATCAAATTCTATTAACTCTGCTTTTGAAAATATTTCTCTAACCCATGTATTTCACTGCCTCTCCACTACCACCTCAGTCCAAGACAACATCATCTCTCACTTGCACTCTCAAATAGCCTTCTAGTTGCTTCCTGCCTGACACCCTTGTCCCACTTCAATCCATTAACCATATAACAGCTAAAGGAATCTTCTAAATTATAAATCAGATCATACCAATGCCCTGCCTATTACTCCTAAAATAAAATCTAAAATCCTTTACCTAAATTGTTTCCTAAAAAGCCCTACACCATCAAGTCCTAGCCTACTTTTTCAACCTTATCCTGTGCCCGATATGTTCCAGCCCAGCCTCAGTTTATAGCCATAGTATTAATTGGTCTCTATGTGGAATGCACCCTCCTCCGAAATTTCTCTTGCAGACTTTTTCTTCTTATTCAACTGCTTCTGATTTGTCTTTGTTAATAAGTTATAAAGAAAAAAAAGGAATTTGCCTGATCAGTAGCTGTATACTATGAACTACAGACAAAGTTAATTTGCTCAAGTAAAGAAATCACATCCAGAACACTACCTGCTAATGAAGTCACTACCTGATTAAGTCCTTCTCCAAGTGCTGTTGTCTTCTACACAAGAGACAAGTTTAATAGGAATGTAATATGAATCATCATTCTTACTTCTTTTAAGTGTGTGATGATGCCACAAATGTCTGAAATCACTGCAGGGAAGCTCTATTGCATTTGTTTATTATTAGGGCAAGAAGAAACAGCTCCAGGGCCTTCCATTTGACCCTCCTTGTCACTAAATAGGTCAGGGAACCAATATGAGCATTCCCACTAATTGCTGAGTATGTGCATTTTAACAATTACTGTGCTCTGAGTCAAGCAGCAACCGCACCTGGCTATCTAACTTGCTGCCAGGTTTGTCATCCCTCTCTATGTGCTATAAAACCAGAAAAATCCATTTGGACGGGACTGATCCTTAACCATTCTCTTATTCCTGGTGCTACCAACATCAGCTTCAGTACACATATCTCTCCTCGTATGTGTACAAACACAACACTGACACAACTGTGTTTCGATCTGACTGAGACAAATTCATATGCCTCCTCTAACATCCAAACAGCCTTGGGTTATGCTATGTGTAGCAATCAAGGCTGCAACTACTTGATTACACTGCCCATGTGGTTAAACCAAAGTAAGGTAATGGTCATCCAAATCAGGTTTACCAACAAATCCCAAACTGAAGTTACCTGTGCTCTTCAAGTTGTATGTTTGTCTGTGGAAGAGAACGGTCCAAGAATGTCTCTCCGTTGGGAATGACGATTGGTTTTGTACCATCTATTGCCCCTGTAACATTAGCAATGAAACCAAAGATCAGCAAGTCAGTCTAAACTCCTTTGAAAGAATCATAATGGGTAACAGACTGGACTTAGATTACATCCTGCTGTTCTGAAATGAGACATACTGATCCTCCTGGGACTTATTCACACTTAACTGAGCCCAGCACCTTGGGAAACAGATGGGAGGTCAATACTGCAGGATGGCCTCATTCTGATGCTTAGAGTCATGTTGCTAGTATCCTTAATTAAATGTTGTATGAAACAAATTGAATGGATTTGTCTCAGCCTCAATCCTTCAGATTAATTAGAATGGTCAATGAAGTGCAAATAAAGTTGAAAATCTGAGTTTTGCCAAGAACATGTAGGACAGAGGAGTAGACTTATGGGAAAGGCATTCCACCATGGACTCTGAGCAAAACTGCATGCTCTTGCCAGTTCCATGAATACAAGGCCCTGATTGCTCTTAATGCAAGCTATTTCCCATGGTTGTGTTTTCAGCGATCATTTCAGGTATGAAGTAATGTCTCCATCAACCAAAGCATACACTTGCCATAGAATAGGTAGATTCCCAAGCTCATTGTTCCTCATCTAAAACACAAACCCACAGCATGCACATCATCTACTTGTGCCCTCTGAATTATCCCTCTGAGACTTAGAGAACAGGGGAAATGATGCAGAAGTTATGCCCATACTACTTGTTATACAGTAATAAAGTTCTTTATATCTGACCCCAAGAGTCTTAAGTATTCCATGAAACTGTAACAGGCTAACTTATTGGCTTGTAAGGAAAGTAAAATCAATCCCAGACTCTGACAATAGCCACTACTGGGTTCAGGTTTTAGTCAACCAACTGAGCAAACTTATAGAGCCTCTCCCAGGTACTCAAGACAACACTAAGTCCAGAGTCTTTGCTTAGAAATATGCATATTGGCATATTTGGCAAGTTTGGTATCTCCTCCCAGGTCACATTTTGTATCCATCTTCCTGTGGCATATAGAGCTTTCTGTCTAATTATAGGTCTAGAAGAAATGATAAGAAGTGGAACTGAATTTTAAGGATGATTGACATTTTTCAGAAAGATGATTACTTCAGGAGAGCTCATCATATGTTCTTCAGGCAAAGGGAAGCTAATCTCCTCAGACAACAGTAAAAGAACTGTTCTTTTGGAATTTGAAAGACTGAAATTCGGAAGGCTCTAATCTACAACCATTCAAAGCGGAGCATTCTTGAAAATATAGTTCCCAGCCTCAGAAGGAAGTAGTAGTAACGGTGCTGAGTTGACAAGAGACAATCCAGCACAAATCCAGAGAAGCAATCATTTATTGGATGATTTTCAAGCACAACAGTAAGCTTAAATTTCCCCCAAATTTCCCCACTCCAACTTATGCCGAATTTGAATTTCATTTACAGGTGTGTAAGCAAAATTAGAACTTTGTCCTATGTTAGAATGCAAATTCATAAAGTTTAATAAAATGTCTATTAATTTGAATGAATCGAACGATGCTTTCTTGAGATGGAGTTTTAAAGAGAAGACAAAAGAACAGAGGACATGAGAACTTTAAGTTCCTGAGAGGGATCAATATCACAAAGTAAGAACAAGTGGAGAGAAGAGAAAAACAAGATATTGAGAGGGACTAGCTACAGTTTTTGCCTAAGGCTAGCCTAAATAAAATGAGGGGAAAACTGTGTTTGGTTTCCACGTTTAAGCAAATAAAATAAATGTAAATGTCCTTACTAAATTGTCACAATAAAATTACTGGTTTAAAAATAGGTCATTTTACTGAGAAAGAACTATTTTTAAAAATTATTTGTTTGTTTATTTGTTTGTTTATTTATTTATTTATTTATTTATTTATTTATTTGACAGAGAGAGACAGGGAGAGAGGGAACACAAGCAGGGGGAGGGGCAGAGGGAGAAGCAGGCTTCCTGCCAAGCAGGGAGCCTGATGCGGGACTCGATCCAGGGACTCGATCCAGGGACTCCAGGATCATGACCTGAGCCGAAGGCAGACACTTAACGACTGAGCCACCCAGGCGCCCCAAAAAGAACTATTTTAATTTATAATTAAACTTTTAATCATTGAACCATGAAAATAAATAAATTTACTGTGACACTCATGTTATAAAGGATAAATATGTTTTTATCAGTCAAATTTGAATTCTACTTCATTCCTCTTAATAGTTGGTAGGATTTTTTTCCCCCCAATGTTTTCTTTAGAAAAATTTCCAATGATAACACTGTGTTTATGGCTCCCTTCTACCAAAAAAAAAAGCAAGCATGACTTTTTTTTTTTTTCATAGTAAAGTCATTTACCAGCTGTTAATTGGTAGAAGTCAATAATCTGAGAGGCAACCATACAATTGGGAAAGCTGAATCTCTTAAAGTATTTATTAGGAATATAAAAGAACTGCTGTGAGATCAGACTAGCACATATACAAATCAGCAAAGTTGGAGTCCCTAATTCCTTTCTACTACTAATTAGAAGAGACCCCAAGAGACATAAAGGAAATTGTAATCCCCAAAGAAAATGCCGAGCAAAACTGCCTGAATGATATGAAAAAGATATCTTGGTAAGTGAAAAGAGAGAGGATTAAGATAAATACCAGAGTTTTCAGAATACAATCAGAAGAGCTGAGACTAGTAATCCCCTGTTGATATATGATAGAAAGCACTGATGTAAAGTGCCTTTCAAGATACTGGCACGATGAACTGAATTCACAGAAGAACATTATTTACCTGTGCTCAGTCTGTGAATGTACTATGTAGAAAATAATGATAGGGATCAAAAATTTCAATCTTACTGACAGTACCTAGGGATGATGCTGTAAGATTGTGCTGGCAACTTCATCTTAAAGTTCTGCTTTCGATTGTTATAAATTTTCTCAAAAAATAACACTTCAGTGCTGATATTTTTCAGCTGGTCTCTTGGTGACTATTGTAAAGAAGATTGAGCAAAATCTATTCAACTGGTTTGTGTATTTCATCTAGTAAATATTTATTATTTCCCAATATTAATCCATAAAGCTGTCACTATATGGTTCCCTGTACTGATCAAAATGCATTCCCTGGGACCTAGGATTATATATATTCTATAAGCACAATAAATAGTAAATTAAGGTTTTAACACAACAGAAAATGAAAAACAAAAGATCAGGTAAGAAATACATAATACAAAATATTAAAAAAATGTATTAACCCTAGTCACACTCTTAGGCAAAACATGTTTGTTACCTTATATGCATACTTTTTGCCCCAATTTTAATAATGTCAAATCAAGAAGACCCCTAAGACTGCCTAAGGAATAAGTTTACTTGGATGATTTCATCTTCTCTGACATCTTACTAGTGTCTAAAATTTCATGATTGCAGATTTCTCTTTTGAATTAAAACATTAAACTGGTTCTTGCAAATAGTATATTAAACCTTTTTATATCTCTCTCCTTTAATGTAAAGCATGTATCTGATATCTTTCCAAATATGGAATTCAATGTGGCAAGAGCGTGACCTCTGGAGCCATGAAAATGATCTTTTCCCTTCTTTCCAAATCTCTCCCAGGACCTACTTTGGTCCAAAATTCCAGGAAGGAAAAAGTCCAGGAAAACTATAATCTATCGGGTCACCTCAGAAAGAAGGCAAGTTTCCAGTGCAGAGCTTTCTGAGGAATACAGCATAGCTTATCAGGAAACAACAACAAAAAAGACTCAATTAGTTCATACAATGGGTTAAAATACAGTTTAATGAAGAGGTAAAGATTAGATCAGAAAGAATCTGAGTGGGGTGCCTGGGTGGCTCCGCTGGTTAAGTGTCTGACTCTTGATTTCAGCTCAGGTCAGAATCTCAGGGCTGTGAGAGAGAGGCCTGCATGGGCTCCATGATGAATGTGGAGCCTGCTTGAGATTCTCTCTCCCTCCCTCTGTCCCTCCCCACCCACGCTCTTTCTCTCTAAAAAAAAAAAAAGGAAAAAATCTGAGCAAATTCATCTACCATCCCTCTCAGAATCCCTTAAAAACCAGAATACACATGTATTAGTACTAAACTATATTACATATATAGGAAACTATATCACAGTATATTATTAATATAGTACTAAAAAACAATAAATAGTGATATCAACTGATCAAATATGTGGGGGCATTCAAAGAAGATAAATTGACAGAGAACACAAAACAAAGACAATCCACAGTCAAATGAATGCAAGACAAATCTATACATGGTAAGAACAATTTCAGAGATACCCAAATCTCAGAAACGGTATATAGAAAGAGAAGTTAAGGGGCCCTGAAGTAAATTAAGAACTTTGTAACTCTACAGCTAAACGAAAAGACCCTTTATTCTCCTCCTTCCCCTGCTGAGTCAGAACCAGTAACAGCTTTCACAGAAAGAAAAGTTCGTCTAGGGAGAGCTCCCAGAGCTAGGTTATAGTACACATTAGAATTGCCTGGGAAAAAAGGAAAAAAAAGAATTGCCTGGGAAGCCTTTAAAAACCCCAATGCCCAAACCTTACGCCCCCCCCCCAACTAATTAAATAATAGTTTGAGGGTGGGGGAAGAGACCCAGACCAGATGTCACTAGTTTTTAAAGCTCCACAGGAGTATTCAATATACAGTCAAGTTTGTGAAGCACTATCCTAAAATAGTGGAACTAGAAAAGGAACTAGAAAAAAGCATAAACAAATTCTGAAATCAAGAAAGAAAGAAAAGAAGTAAAGAAAGGAGGAAAGAAAGAAAGTAATTCTAAAATCTAACAAAACTGCAGCAAAAAAATTTTTAAGGAAAAAGAAATATTAATATCAAATATTGTCTATCTGCAGTAGAGGTTCCAAGAAGATTCCGAGTTGAGTCGGGGTCCAGACTGGCAAAGTGCTTACTTCTAGCCAGTTGCCCCTTTAAGTAAGTGGAAGTCACAGGCACAAGCCCCATAACAAAAAATGTACCCAGGGGCACATTGAGTCAAGGATAGCATCTGTTTGCCTAAACACCTTCACAGGACAAGAATCCAAAAGAAATGAAGATATGCAAACATTACAAACCAAAAGGAACTGGTTGATGTCGTATTAATGTCAGCTAAGTAGAACTTAAGGCAAAAAAATGAAGACATTAACCAAGATAGGTCTTACGTAATAATAAACAGTTCACGAAGATAAAACAATCATGGCTATGTATATACTAAAACATCTAGTTTTGATATATACACAGCAAAAGTGGTTTCATATACAAGGAGAATTTGAAAAGCCCTCAGTCATTTGGGGAAAATTTTAACCCCTATATGTCATATATTGATAGATCAAGACAAATTTACTGAATACATCAAGTGTTAAAAAACAAAATTAGCAGGATGCATGGGTGGCTCAGTTGGTTAAGCATCTGACTCTTGATCTCAGCTCAGGTCTTGATCTCAGGGTTGTGAGTTCAAGACCCGTGCTAGGCTCCACACTGGGTGTGGAGCCTTCTAAATAAATAAATAAATAAGCAAGCAAGCAAGAGTGATCTAAGAAGTATAAATACTGGACTTTCTTTTTCTTTTCAAATATATATGAAACCTACAAAAATGACCTCATAAAAGGTAACAAAGAGTCAAAAAATGCCAAAGCATTGCTTCCCATACACAGAATTCTCTGATAACAGAATTTAACTGGAAATCAGCAAGTAAAAACAGCCTTTCTTGGGAGGAAGGAAAACAATAGATGGCAATAACAAAATATTAAGAATTAAAACAATGCAAGCACTACACATGGGATACAGCTAAAGTTGTATCAAAGTTTAATTTACAGCCACAAATACATGTATTAAAAAATAAGTGAGTTGTGTTCAATTCAACATGTTAGAATAAGAATCAGAAAATAAATCTACAAAATGAGGGTAGGACAAAATAAAGAGACAACAAAAGACATTCTATAGAAGACAAAGAAAAAAACCCACAAAAACAATTTTTAATTAATGAAAGATATCTATCTCCAACAAGGCTTACAGGAAAAAGGGAAACTGAAGCTGAACAATACTGAAAGTGAAAAATTAAACAAAACTTAGCTACATTAAAGATTGTCAAGAAATTGGAAATGTGGGTCGCCTGGGTGGTGCAGTCGGTTGAGCGTCCAACTTTTGGTTTGGGCTCAGGTCGTGGTCTCAGAGTCATGAGCTGAAGCCCCCAGTGGGGCTCCCTGCTCAGTGCAGAGTCGGCTTGAGACTCTCTCTCCCTGTTCCTCTGCTCCTCCCCACCACGCGCTCTCTCTCTCTCTCAAATATATAAAATGATTTTTTAAAAAAAGAAATTTGAAATGTAATTTTCAGAGAGAACTAAACTGACTCAAGAATAATGGAATTAAGCAATAAACATTAAATAAATTAATCACATATCAGTGTCTTCTCTCAGGACATGTGCCCAGACAGACAGCAGTTTTTCAGGCCAGTTTTCTTAACCTTACCGAAAAAAGAAAAAAAAAAAAAAAAAAGGCAGCTCTAAGCAAGGATAAAGAAAAATAAGAACTCATATGCTGCTGCTGGGTTCATAAGTGTTAAAGTCACCACAGAGAGCAATTTTGCATCGTCTAATGAAATTGGAAATTCCCACAGATAAAATACAACAATTCCTACTCTAAGTATTTACAAAAGGAAAATTCTTAAATATATTCTAAGGAGTAATATACCTGACCTTGTTGCAGCATCCTTTACAATAGCAAAATTTGGAAACATTTTAAATGTTCTTCAACAGGAAAAGGAAAAAAGGAATACATATATGTTGTGATATACTCATAATGGATACAGATCAGCAGGTAAAATAAATGAAGTAGAGTTACATATAACAACATGGATATTTCTCAGAAACATAATTTTAATGAAGAAAAGACATGGCTCATAATGATGCCTACAAGTATGATACCATCTAAATAAAGTTCAAAAGCACACCAAAAAAGAAAGAAAGAAAGAAAGAAAGAAAGAAAGAAAGAAAGAAAGAAAGAAAGAAAGAAAGAAAGAAAGAAAGA
>NC_058405.1:146105175-146137356 GCF_002201575.2 Neomonachus schauinslandi
AGAAAGAAAGAAAGAAAGAAAGAAAGAAAGAAAGAAAGAAAGAAAGAGAAAAGAAAAGAAAAAAAAGAAAAGAAAGAAAAGAAAAGAGGGGTGCCTGGGTGGCTCAGTCGTTAAGCGTCTGCCTTCGGCTCAGGTCATGATCCTGGGGTCCTGGGATTGAGCCCCACATCAGGCTCTCTGCTCAGCGGGAAGCCTGCTTCTTCCTCTCCCACTCCCCCTGCTTGTGTTCCCTCTCTCTTGTCTCTCTCTCTCTCTCTGTCAAATAAATAAATAAATAATCATTAAAAAAGAAAGAAAGAAAGAAAAGACCACCACCAACAACAATAACAACAACAGTATATGTTGTTTATGGATATATACAACTATAATAAATACCATGTAAAAAATGAAAATAAAAATTATCTTTAAAAAATACTTTCCTCTGGAGAGAAAAGAATATCTATAATGAAGAAAATCAAATAATATAATTTAGGCAAGTAAAGTATATTTGAGATTATTTTTTAAATACACCTTGCTTTAAAATTACATTTTTATTTTGGTATTTTAAATAATCCTCAAAAATTGAATATCTCTCTTTGCTAGTAATTTCAAGGTTACTTTTTTAAAGATTTTTATTTATTTATTTGACAGAGAGAGACACAGCGAGAGAGGGAACACAAGCAGGGGGAGAGGGAGAAGCAGGCTTCCTGCCAAGCAGGGAACCCGATGCGGGGCTTGATCCCAGGACCCTGAGATCATGACCTGTGCCGAAGGCAGACGCTTAACGACTGAGCCACCCAGCTGCCCCAATTTCAAGGTTTCTTAAGTTATACCTAGCTCTTTTTATAATGCTTAAAACTATGATCCAATTTTTCAACAAATATTCCTATTATGCTCTGTAATGTCTTCTCTTCATTTCTTAATACTGAAAAATCCTGAACACTGACAGTAAGAAAATGAAAGCCAAGTATTTGTCTGAGTGTTGAGCACACAGAAATGCAATCTAATTCCTCATTATTAATTGACACTCTCTTCTAATGTTTTGAAGAAATTAAGGGCTATAAGCACTGGCTGATGAAAGGGAATTATGATAAGTACTAGAAGGTAACTGTGTAAACCATGAGATGCTTATTAATTATCTGATGATGACTTAATAGTAATACACATTAATTTCCTTGTGTTTAGAGGAAAGCAAAGAAAATAAAACATACAACAAACAAGAAGAAATTTTTGTTCATTACAACCTTGAATATCTCATAAATGTTTATCTGGCTGTCTATTAAAACGAAATGTATAGGGCGCCTGGGCGGCTCAGTTGGTTAAGCGACTGCCTTCGGCTCAGGTCATGATCCTGGAGTCCCTGGATCGAGTCCCGCATCGGGCTCCCTGCTCGGCAGGGAGTCTGCTTCTCCCTCTGACCCTCCCCCCTCTCATGTACTCGCTCTCTCTCATTCTCTCTCTCTCAAATAAATAAATAAAATCTTTAAAAAAAAAAAACGAAATGTATAGATGAACATATGCATATATACATAAAAATCAAGGATAATATTCAAAAAAGTTAACAACCAGTATGGCATGGGCATCAGTCAATCAGACAAGCAAACTGACCAATCAGGACAGAAGCTGACCATATTAAAAAAAAAAAAAAAAGGCACATCAGACCCTACTTTAAAGGGACTAAGAAAAGGTAAAAAAGAAAAGAAAGAGATCATTTCCTTACTATATATAGTCCAGCTTTCTCATTTGATAGCCACACTTCTCAAACTTTAATGTGCATATGAATCAACTCGGGATCTTATTAAATGCAGATTCTGATTAATTAAGTGCAGAGACGGCTATGAAACTTGTGCTATTCTTTTTTTTTTTAAGATTTTTTTTTTTTATGTATTTGACAGAGAGTGAGAGAGAGAGCGCAAGAGGCAACTGAGCCACCCAGGCGCCCAAAACTTGTGCTATTCTAAGTGTGGTTCTCTGTCCATCAAAATAGGCATCATCTGGGCGCCTGGGTGGCTCAGATGGTTAAGCGTCTGCCTTCGGCTCAAGTCATGATCCCAGCGTCCTGAGATCGAGTCCCACATCCGGCTCCCTGCTCCTTGGGAGCCTGCTTCTCCCTCTGCCTCTCTCTCTCTCTCTGTCTCTCATGAATAAATAAATAAAATCTTAAAAAAAAAAAAAGAAACAGAATAGGCATCATCTGGGATTTGGTTTGAAACACAAAATCTACCAGGGCACCTGGGTGGCTCAGTCAGTTGGGCAGTTGATTCTTGATTTCATTTCAGGTTATGATCTCAAGGACCTGGGACTGAGTCCCACAACCAGCTCCACACTCAGCAGGGAGTCTGTTTGACATTCTCTCTCACACTCTGTCTCTTTCTCTCTCTCTCTCTAAAATAAATAAATAAATCTTTTAAAAAAAGAAATACAAAATCTTTCAATATCACTCATCATCAGGGAAATGCAAATCAAAACTACAATGAGATACACCTCACACCTGTCAGAATGGCTAAAATTAAAAACTCAAGAAAACAACAAGTGTTGACGAAGATGTGGAGAAAAAGGAACCCTCAGGCACTGTTGGTGGGAATGCAAAGTGGTGCAGCCACTCTGGAAAACAGTATGGATGTTCCTCAGAAAGTTAAAAATAGAACTACCCTATGACCCAGCAATTGTACTACTAGGTATTTACCCAAATGATACAAAAATACTGATTCAAAGGGATACATGCACTCCGGTGTTTATGACAGATTATCTACAATTGCCAAACTATGGAAAGAGCCCAAATGTCCACTGACTGATGAACAGATAAAGAAGATGTGGTATATATATATATACACAATAGACTATTACCCAGCCATAAAAAAAAGAGTGGATGAAATCTTGCCATTTACAATGACATGGGTGGAGCTAGAGAGTATTATGCTAAGTGAAATAAGTCAGACAAATACCATATGATTTCACTCATATGTAAATGGAATTTAGAAACAAAACATGAAAATATGAAAAAAAAAAAAAAGGAGAAGCAAACCATAAAACAGACTCTTAACTATAGAGAACAAACTGAAGGTTGCTGGAGGGGAGATGGGCAGGGGGATGGGTTAACTAGCTGATGGGTATTAGGGAGGGTGCTTGTTGTGATGAGCACTGGATGTTTTTTGCAAGTAATGAATCATTAAATCCTACACTTGAAACTAACTGGAATTTAAGTAAAAACTTGAAACAAAAAAATAAAATCAACAGTTTAAATTCTAAAAAAAATGAAAAATAGAGAGAAGTGGTGGGTGCCAGGGGGAGTGGGTAGGGGGATGGGTGAAATAGGTAAAGGGATGAAGAGTACATTTATTGTGATGAGCACTGAGTAACAAATAGAACTGCTTAATTGTATACCTGAAAATAATATAACTCTGTATGTTAATTATACTTGAATTTAAAAAGTAAAAATGTTTTAATTTAAAAAAAAGAAATACAACATTTTAGGGCCCTTCCCAAACTTACTGAAGAAGAATCTGCATTTTGCAAAACCCTTAGACAATTTATATATCTCAATTAAAGTTGAGAAGCACTATTCTATATAACGTACAACCTGAAACTTCTACTAAATCACAGACCAAGAAAGGGGCAGGAAGATTTTACAAAATAAAAAAAGACTCAAGAAACAAAATAACCAAATGCAACATATGGAATGTGGTATATGGATTGGGATGATACTAGAGAATTATTGTTAATTCTGTTAGATGTGACAATGGTGTGTGATTACAAAAAAAGAAAGGCAAAATGTTGACTATTATATAAATTAGATAATGGATATATGAAGGTATAGAGATTAATACACAAATCTCTCTACTTTATGTATGTGTGAAATTTTTCATAATAAAATGTTAAATAATAATTCCCCAAAGGTTATTAATTCATTTATTCAAAAAATAGAGATACTGTGTTCAATTTCTTTTCATGCCAACCTGAGAAACTTTCAAAGTATTCCCATTATGTATATTTTCCAAAGTGTTGAATCCAAAATTTTATGTATTTAAACTCCAATTTTAATAGCACATGAGTATTTATGGTCTTCTGTGTTATTTGATTGGTTCTTTAGAAAGGTAACACCTTGGGAGTAGAACAGGAAATAAAGGCTATGCTTCATTCACTCAAAACTTCAAAAACAGTGTGAAAGGATCAAATTGATCCATAAACAACTGTTTTGTCAGAACAAATTCCAACACTCTTTAAAGAAATACAACAAAATTCTTCCAATCAACAATTCATATTTCACAACATCAAGTGCCAAATCAAAAACCATCTGGCAAGCAAAACACAGGAAGGTACGGACCTTAAATAGGAAAAAGAATAATCAATAGAATTAAGTCCAGACATGACAGAGATTGTATCTTAGCAATAAAAAAATTTTTAAAAAAACTTAAAATAACTATTAGAAATATAAAAAGGCTCAAGGATTCAAAGAAAAAATATAAATACAATGTCTGAAATCAAAACATATTGAATGGGAATAACAAGTGATTAGATACTGAGGAACAAATATCAGTGAACTTGAAGACATAGTTATAGAAACTCTCCAAAATGAAATAAAGAAAGAAAAAATAATTTCTTTTTTTTTTTAGGGAGCGAGTGCACAAGCACATTCAAACAGGAATGGGGGCAGAGGAAGGGACAGAGAGAGAATCTTAAGCAGGCTCCAAGCCCAGTGTGGACCCAACTCGGGGCTTGATATCACAACCCTGAGATCATGACCTGAGCTGAAATCAAGAGTCAGACGCTTAACCAACTAAGCCACCTGGCACCCCAAATTTAAAAAATAATAATAGGGGCTCCTGGGTGGCTCAGTCATTAAGCGTCTGCCTTCGGCTCAGGTCATGATCCCAGGGTCCTGGGATCGAGCCCCGCATCGGGCTCCCTGCTCAGCGGGAAGCCTGCTTCTCTCTTTCTCTGTCAAATAAATAAATAAAATCCTTTAAAAAAATTAAAAATTTAAAATTTAAAAAATTTAAAAATAAAAAATAATAATAAATAGTGCCTTGGTGTCATGTGGAACAATAACAAAAAGTCTACAATGTATATCACTGTTCCCAGAAAGGGCAAGAGGAGAAAAATTATGTGACAATTTGATGGCCAAAATTTTCCAAGTTCTTAGAAGTTATAATGGCACAAATCAACGAAACTCAACAAAATCCAAGCGCAATGAACAAAACCACATCAGGGCATATAACAACCAAATTGCTGAAAACCAGGCATAAAGTGAAAATCATAAAAGCAGCAACAGAAAAAGACACTATGTACAGTGGAACAAAGATAACAATGACAGGGGCGCCTGGGTGGCTCAGTTGTTGGGCATCTGCCTTCGGCTCAGGTCATGATCCCGGGGTCCTGGGATCGAGCCCCACATCGGGCTCCCTGCTTGGCGGGAAGCCTCCTTCTCCCTCTCCCACTCCCCCTGCTTGTGTTCCTGCTCTCGCTGTCTCTCTCTCTCTGTCAAATAAATAAATAAAATCTTTAAAAAAAAAAAAAAGATAACAATTACAGTAAAAATCTCATTAGAAACTATGCCACCCAGCAGACAATGGAATGACATCTTTAAATTGTTAAAAGAATTAAATTGTTGAAAGAACAGCTTAACCTAGAATTCTAGCCCAGTAAAAATATCTTTCAAAAATGAAGATCAAATAGAGACTTTGAAACAAACAAAAGCTAGAAAGTTACACTGTAATGCCACCAACCTGGAATAGAATAAATGTAAAAGGAAGTTCTTCAGGTAGAAAGAAAATGATACCAGATGGAAGTGGTAAATTTATGGATGAATATAAAAGACAAATTTTTATATCTTAATCTTGTAAAGATAATTGTGCAAAGCAAAAATAGTAACAGTGTATTCTGTCATTTATAACATGTAAAGTAAAATATGTGACAACAATAGCACAAAAAGTTCTGGAGGAATAGAAATATTGTGTTGTAAATTTCTTTCACAATATTTGTAGCAGTGTAACATTATCTTTAAAAAGTAAAGATGTAGGGGTGCCTGGGTGGTTCAGTTAAGTGGCTGCCTTCAGCTCATGCCATGATCCCAGGGCCTGGGATCAAATCCCACATCAGGATCCCTGCTCAGCGGGGAGTCTTCTCCTCCCTCTCCTCTGCCCCTCACCAACCACTCGTTCTCTCTCTCTCTCAAATAAATAAATAAAATCTTTAAAAAAAAAAGAGTAAAGATGTATATTGGAAGCTTAAAGCAACCACTAAAATTTTAAGAAAAGGGTATATAACGAATAAGTCAAATGTGGAGATAAATGTGGAATTATTTTCTTTTTTTTTTAATTTTTTTTTAAAGATTTTATTTATTTATTTGACAGAGAGAGACACAGCGAATGAGGGAACACAAGCAGGGGGAGTGGGAGAGGGAGAAGCAGGCTCCCTGCAGAGCAGGGAGCCCGATGCGGGGCTCGATCCCAAGACCCCGGGACCATGACCTGAGCCGAAGGCAGACGCTTAACGACTGAGCCACCCAGGCGCCCCTAAATGTAGAATTATTTTCTAAAGCCCAACTAATTTCAATCAAAAAGAATGCAGTAAAAGAGGAAATTTGAAAAAATACATATAGGACAAATAGACAACAAAGATAAAGAGGGTAAATTTAAACCAATGACATTGATACTTACATTAAATGTGTGAATGAAAATGATTTGAAGACTCCAATAAAAAAAACAGAGTTGTTGGGGTGCCTGGGTGGCTCAGTTGTTAAGTGTCTGCCTTCGGCTCAGATCATGATCTGAGGGTCCTGGAATCGAGCCCCACATCGGGCTCCCTGCTTAGCAGGAAACCTGCTTCTCCCTCTCCCACTCCCCCTGCTTGTGTTCCCTCTCTCGCTGTGTCTCTGTCAGGTAAATAAATAAAATCTTTAAAAAAAAAAAAACAACAAGAAAAACAGAGTTGTCAGACTGCACAAAAGAAGCAAGACCCAACTATAAACTACCTATACAAAACCCGCTTTAAAAAAATACACAGATTAAACAAAAACAAATGAGGTATGGTGATTAACATAATAAAATTAAATTTAAAAAAGTATTTCAGAAATATAAAAAAAATGGGAAAAGACATAGCACGTTAACACCAACCAAAATAATTTGGGATGACAATAGACAAAATAGGCTTCAGTATAAGGAATGTTACTGGGAATAAAGAATATCATTACGTAATGATAAAGGGATCAATTTATCAAGAAGACATAAAAATCTTAAATATATATGCCCCCCCAAAACAGCCTGAAAATATATGAAGCAAAAACTGATAGAACTAAAATGAAAAATAAGCAAACACATAAATATAGTTGAAATTTGAGGGTTGTTCTCTTGGCAATTGGCACGACAGACAAAAGAATCAAACAAAAAAAAATATAAGAGAGTGAAACAATACTCTGGAATATTAACCAAAAGAAACCACATACTGAGCCATAGAATAGTCTCAGTAAATTTAAAAGTATTGAATTCATACAGAATATGATTCTTGATCAAAACTTACTATGTAAATAAACTATAAGTCAATAAGAAGAAAATATTAATATAATAACCCCCATGTATTAAGAAATCAAACAACATACTTCTAAATGACCCCTGGTTCAAACAGAAAATCACAATGGAAATTGTGAAAATATTTTGAACCTAATAAAAATGAAAAGTATATCAAATTATAAGATACAACCTAAAAATATTTAAAGTATAGACACTTTGAAAGAGAGTTTGTCACTTCTTCCACAAAATTAAACATATACTTACCATATAGCCTAAAAATCCACCCCTAGGTATTTATCCAAAGAGCTGAAGATAAATAAATAATTTAAATATAAATATAAATAATATATCCACTCAAAAAAAATATGTGAATGTCAGGGGCACCTGGCTGGCTCAGTCAGTAGAGCACGTGACTCTTCGGAGTTGTAAGCGCAAGCCCCAAGCTGGGTACAGAGTTTACTTAAAAATTTAAAATCTTTAAAAAAATTATGTGAATGTTGAAAATTATTTCACATATACTAGTATAATTTGAAAAAGGAAACACTTAGCAGAGATAATAATAACATATGTAAGATCTGCAGAATAAGAATTATAGGAAAATCAAAGTAGACCCAAATAAATGAAGAGATACACCATCTTCAGGAGACTTGAATTATACGATATCAATTGTTCAAACTATATGATATCAATTGTTCCAAAACAGAGCTACAGATTCAACAATAATGCCAATTAAAATCCCAGAAGGATATTTTTTTTTTAAGATTTTATTTATTTATTTGACAGAGAGAGAGAGAGAGAACACAAGCAGGGGGAGTGGCAGGCAGAGGCAGAGGGAGAAGCACGCTCCCCGCAGAGCAGGGGGAGCCTGATGTGGGACTCAATCCCAGGACCCTGGGATCATGACCTGAGCTGAAGGCAGTCGCTTAACCAACTGAGCCACCCAGGCGCCCCTCCCCAGAAGGATATTTTAAATTGACAAGTTGATTTTTAAAATTACAGAAATGCGAAGAACACAGAATAGCCAAAACAATTTTTAAAAACAACAAAGCTTGTTACACTGATCTGAAACCTTACTATAAATCTATAGTAATCAGGACAGTGTAGTATTGGTGTTAGATTATGTGTTTAGATAAATAGAACCAGATAGAGAATCCAGAAAAGATCCCTTCATATGCAATGACTGTGCAAGCTGAAATTGTACAAACTGACCTTAATCATCAATTGGAAGATTTATAATTATTTTGTGACCTTTATAATTTTTTGTCAAAACATTAAAAATTCTCTTACTGTTGGCTATAAATATATAGGGAAGTGAAAAAATAATAAAGCTGATATTTATTCAACATACTGTAATTTAAAACATTAGAAACATTAAGAATGAGAATGCTTTAATTCTTTGTCTAAAAAATCTTACAAAGAGTAGTGTGAATGTGCTTCCTTGTCATATACTACAATACAGAGCAAGCACCTCTTCTATGCCTTGAAAATTGTCATATTCTTGTTTGGATCAGCTTCTATACTTTTATCTTTATATTTTCTATGTCATGAAATACCCCCAAATGTTCCTTTAATGTTAAATTTTATGCCAGTGTCACTTTCTCTGGGACATCTTTCTCCTTTTCATCACAACTATTTTCCTCACATATGTTAGTAAGTTCACCATTACTAAATTCCTCAGGCTGCATATCTAGTCTCTCCAATGGCAGGCAGTGTTATCATTCCCACAGTCAGCTATTCCTTCTATAACTACATTTACATTCAATTGGAATTTCACTTCCAACACTATCATCTTTTGTTTCTTTGTTGTACTTTCATCTTGATTAGCCAATTTCCTCTTCCAAGTATCCATTTGTGTAAAATGACACATGGGTTTATCAGTTTGTGACAAAGAAGCTATACAACTCCACATTTTGCATTAATTGAATAACATGCTCACTGAGAAAATCAATAGATTTTGAAAGAAATGACATGATTGGTCACTAATCATAATGCATATGTTATTTATTTATTTATTTATTTATTTATTTATTTATTTATTTAGAGACAGAGAGAGCCTTATCATGCATGCATGTGAGTGGGTGGGGGGCAGAGAGAGGGGCAGAGAGAGAATCTTAAACAGACTCCACCCCTAGCATGGAGCCCAAGTCAGGGCTCAATCTCACCACCCTGAGATCATGACCTGAGCCAAAATCAAGAGTCAGACACTTGACCCACTGAGCCACCCAGGTGCCCTTCCAATGGGCACTTCTAAAATGCAAAGGAATCTGTATGCCCAATAGGAAAAGGGAATCTTATTTGTTAAACGACTATGCAGTTTACGTCCCAGGAGTCCTCTAATCTATATGTTTTAATTTACATAAAAGGCTTTTGGGGTCCCGGAAGATAAAGGTCTCATAGTGAGTGAAAGTCAGCCTAGGACCAGAATTGGTGTGATCTGACTCCCATTTCAGTTCTCTTGCCTTTCTACCAAATGGCAACAACTTGCTTTCACTCTCGTTCTATTTTCATCATTGCTTATTTGCCCTTTAATTGAATTCATTTTAAATTCAAATACTAAAATGCATTCAAAGATGAAAAAACTTAAGCTGCTAATAAATTATACAACCAAAAATTACTTCAAAGCCAAGTTTTTAGGTGTTCAGATCAATACTATGGAAACTATAGATTCATAAACATATAAAGCATTTTAAACTATCTCCCTTAAATATGATGTGATAGATGAATCGCATTTGATTACATGCACAAAGATAACTCAGTTGTGACAATCTTAGCCCTTGGTGTTGACTCTTATACACCACTGCTACCCATTTTCTTATTTCCTCATGAACATCAGACTTTCTTAATTAAACAAATATATCATCTATACCTTGTGATTACAATTCAACAATTAAAACCTTGGAATTAGAAGAAACATCATTTATTTTAGAGTATGCAGAGTTGTTCATCTTCCCAAATAACTAGAGAAAAGAGGCTCCCTACAGTTCATATGCTGTTTATGAAGGTAATATCGTCTAATCCATCATGAGATAAAACATGACAGGCAAGTTCAAAGGAAGCAACGGCATTTTAACTTTTGAGCCTAATGAAGCATATAGAACAGCAAAACATTCTGCTTGTTACTACTGCATGGTATTGGAGCACGAACTTTCTCTCACCTTAGGCCCCAGTTAACTCTACTATTAATAACTTTAGTATTATCCTTGAACTGTTTCTATCTTCCCATATCACATATATAAGTAAGTCTACATTTTCTTCTACTACTTTTGCTTAAATATTCAGAGTTATTATTTACCATTATTTCTTTCAGTTTGCCTTTTGCAATTTATTTTCCCATTCTTAAACCTCATATGACACACAGTAGATATGCTCTATGCTCTGCTTAAGGAGGTCTAGACCCTTCTGTCATGCCTGAAATTTGTACTGTTGTCATTAATTAAATAGATTTCTACCTCAAATGAAGTTAAATGTTCATAATTCAAAGACAAATTATCTACACTGGGCTCCAAACTGACCACATACACAAAGTGGGCCTATTCACAATGCAGATCATCCAGATAGGTAATTAAGGACAAAATAACCCTAATCTCCAGGAAGTTGAAATTTAACAGAAAAAAAATCTCACTCTCCTGGAGAACATGATAAGGATTTTTAATGTAAAATCTGACATTCCTCATTATTTCTTATGACTTGGAGCCCAATCCAGTAAAATTTCACCAAATATTTCACCAACATCTTACATATCAAAAAGGACACAAATGGCTGAAATGACTTTGAATTCTAGGAAAGCCAAGAAACGTAAGTTATCAGGAAAAGACCATTTAGAAAACTTGGAACTAATATCACAAGAATAAAAATATAACATGTAGATAGACCCAAGTTCAAATAACATTTTAGAAATAAGTAGGTTTAATCATCTAAGGGAGAACAGCCTTGTAGCAAAACCAGAACCAAAGAACAAAGACACTGGGAAAAAATAGCTCAATTTAAGGTTAATTGATGTCTGTAAAATAAATTTAAAATAACTAACATAAATTTAAAATAACACCTGGGTGGCGCCATTGGCTAAGCTTTCAGCTCTTGATTTCAGCTGAGGTCATGATCTCAGGGTTGTGAGATAGAGCTCCACATCAGGCTCCATGCTCAGTGCAGAGTTTCTTGAGATTCTGTGCCTCTGCCCCTCCCCCCACCCGTGCGTGCATGCTCACTCTTTTTCTCTCTCTCTCTCTCCCTCTCAAAATAAATAAAATCTTTTAAAAAAGTAAAATAAAACAACTAACATGGAGTTTTTTGTTTGTTTTGCACAATTAAGATTACAGAAGCATAATACTGTTTCTATGCATTTGGAAAGAAACCAACCAAAATAAGAATTACCACTGAGAAAGAACTGCCCAAGTACCAAACAAGGTAGCCTAGGACCCCAAACCTCTTCCCATGTTATACTGATATGATAGCGCTAGTATAATAAACTAGATGCCCAAGTCTAATAGTGGCACAAAATAAGCAGCATTTTGAGGACTCTCTAGGAGTTGGCACATACTGTTCCCAGAGTAGAAATGGGGAGAAACTTTGTGAAGGCAAAAGAGGGAACAATGAAGAAGGGGTATGACTTGTATTTGTAGATGTACATAAATTCACATATGCTTATTTAGAAAATGTCAGGGCTGTAGACCTGTCAGTGCTGCCACTGTCCCAGTAGTGAATCAGTGTAAATAAATCAGTGCTATCTGATTTCTGTTGCTTCTCCTCTCTACTCCTCTGCCTCTGGGCACCTCCACAAATTCTTGGACTAAGAATCAGAGGACGTTAACTCTAAACAATACTTGGGAGTTGAATTGCCTGTTTAACAATGCTGACAGCCAACTAACTTTTCTCATATTCCGTACAGCTGCCAAGGAGATTACCTAGATTAAGAAAAAGTGGGGGGAGGGGAGCCAGTCAAGTAGAGTGGAGTACAGTAGACCCCCCTTATCCATTTTCAATTTCCAGGTTTCAGTTAACCAAGGTCAACAGCAGTCAGATACAAATAATCCTGCTTCTGACACACTGTCAGAAGGTCAATAGTAACCAAACACTAGATCACATTACCTAGTCATTCACTTCATCTCCTCCTCATGTAGGCATTTTATCATCTCACATCATCACAAGAACAAAGGTGGGTATGGTACAATACGGTATTTTGAGAAAGACAGAAAGACCACATTCACATAACTTTTACTACAGTGTATTATTATAATTGTTCTATTTTATTACTGTTGTTGTTAATCTCTCACTGTGCCTAATTTATAAAATAAACTTTATCATAGGTATGTATAGGAAAAAGCATAGTATATATAGGGTTCGGTAGTATCCGTGGTTTCAGGCATCCACTGGGGGTCTTGGTGCATATCCCCCAGGGGTGGGGGTGGGGGTGGGGCTACTATATAAGGATAGAACATGGACGTCATAACAAAATCAAGCGTTAGCTAAGAATTGAAGTAGACACTGGGAGGAAGTTATAGCCAGTAGAAACTTCATCTGGAAAACTATAAATTAGATAATCTGTAAATTAGTTTATCTCAGATATTACACATGATTAATACGCCTATTAATTACAGTCAGGTAATCATCAGGGGGAAAAAAATCCAACTTTCAGTGCCCGAATTCATGGTAAGTCCCATGCACTGGGAGTCAAGAGACCTCCTTTTTAACCAAGAATTTGTCACTAAATAGTTAAGTTATCTTGAGAAAAATAGCTATTCTATATCTCAATTTCCTTATCTTGAAAATTGTCATTTTTATTAGATTATTTCTTCTAACATGAAAATTCTATAACTCAACTAAAATTAAGTATATCGAACTTTCAGCAGCAAAGAAATTCAGGGTTAAGTTCAAGAGTCCGGAATAAGGGGTGCCTGGGTAGCTCAGTCATTAAGCGTCTGCCTTCAGCTCAGGTCATGATCGAGCCCCACATCCGCCTCCTTGCTTGGCGGGGAGCCTGCTTCTCCCTCTCCCTCTGCCTGCAGCTACCCCCGCTTATGCTCTCTCTGTGTCAAATAAACAAATAAAATCTTAAAAAAAAAAAAAGAGTCCTGAATATTTAGCCCTTGGCACTCTAACATCACAGACCATTACAGCAACATTATATACTGAAGTTTTTTCAGTCTTCTTTCCCGTTTCTTCCTCCTTAATTGTTTTCTTGCCAATGTGTCCAACATCACACATTGACACCTGGCAGTCACTAAAGATTGACTTAAAGGTCAGCATATGGATTGCTGGGTGGCCTATGAATCTTTTTTGAACCTGGTCTGCATCCCAGATTTTTGGAAATGGCAGAGGGCCACAAGTCCAACATAGTACAAGCTATGAAATACAGAAAAAGTAATCTTTTCTCAAAGATTAAAAGGAGAAAACCAATATACCTTGGATAGCAATTCAGGATGTTCTATACATTCCTATGTAAAATAATTTTAAATGTTTGCCCTTTTCCATGCATTCCATTCACACAAACACATACATATACACTCACATTCACACTTACTCACAGACTTATGCCTACTCTATATTCTCTAGCAAATCCAAGCACAATCTTCCCTCCAGAATCTTTTCAATCTGAAGAATGACAAAAATATTACATGGGAAAAAAGTCTGCAAAAGCTGTTAACAAAAAGTAATTTGTAATCCCCATGCAACTTCTTGTAGGTTCCTCAGAAATAAATCCATGTGAATACATTCAGTAATCCTAGAAAACAATATCCATTTCCACCATTAATTTTCTTACCTTTTAATAAATAGGCTACCAAAGGTAAGGGGAAAGTTTAAACTAAATCTAAAGTAAAAAGACAGACAATGAAATAGCAGGATCTAGTAGGAGACCAATTTTCTATCCTCTGCAGTTACACACAATGATGCCTTCAGTCCCCTTAAACCATATAGAAAGCAATTTCCATCTAAAACACACATGCAAATGGAACATCATGTCAGGAGACAAAGTTACTGAGAGTAACTTGTTAATAGATGATAATGTATTTTGCATCATATAAAGCTGCTCAGATCAACTTATATTCAAGTATAACATGGTCAAGATATTAACAGATAATAGCCAAATGAAAACAAGTTACATTACTGTATTATCTGGATCCTCTCTTTTAGAAAATTTCAGAGAATCAAACATTCTGGCTGGAGAATCATGACTGATTTATTCCCATTTCTTCAAAAAAGCAATTTTCCCTTGCTCCAACCTTGATCCAGCTTGGGTGAGATTCCCCAGCAATTCTTAGACACCTTCATGTATGTACAAACACACAGCCAGATACAAGGCTTCAGAACAAATATTCACTCAAACATATACCTTTAGCTATTTTATACTTAGGAACTTATTTCTAAAGAAAAAAATTGGGGGCGCCTGGGTGGCTCAGATGGTTAAGCGTCTGCCTTCGGCTCAGGTCATGATCCCACAGGGTCCTGGGATCGAGTCCCTCATCCGGCTCCCTGCTCCTTGGGAACCTGCTTCTCCCTCTGCTTCTCTCTCTCTCTGTGTGTCTCTCATGAATAAATAAATAAAATCTTTTAAAAAAAAATAAAGAAAAAAATTTAGTTAATATATATATCTTATATGTCCATGGGGACCTGGATGTTACACAGAGATGATGAGCCAGATATTGGCCTTCCAACAGATGTGAAACAAGTTCAAAATAAATTCAGCTGGATTTCAGCCAGTAATGACAGAGTAAGACACACCAAACCAGCTCATACAGAGGGAAAAAAAACTATAAAGTATGAATATAACACAAAAACAGGTACCTGAAAGTATTTGTGTACTTTCATCCCCAAAGTATGATGGTAAGCTTCTTGAAGGCAAAATTATTTAATCATCTTCTTATACTCCAAATTATTTAATTCACTACAGTGTTTTCCCCATAGTTATTACATAATGTATAAAGGTTGGACTGAATATCTGTGCTCAATAAATACAAGAGTGATTAATTATAACTGATATTAGCAAAATGCTCAGTCAATTGAGCATCCAACTCGGTTTTGGCTCCGGTCATGATCTCAAGGTCATGAGATCAAGCCCCGAGTCAGGCTCCACACTCAGCAAGGAGTCTGCTTGAGATTCTCTCTCTCTCTCTCCTTCTGCCCCTCCCCTCCACTCATGCAATCGTGCATGTTCTCTCTCTCTCTCTCTAAAGTAAATAAAATAAATAAATCTTTATTTTTAAAAAAATGCCCTTTCCCTGGTCAGATTCTACACACTGATTATAGGTACAGGTGCACCTCAAGAGACACAGGTCTATTGGCATGATCTGACACCTTACACTGGAAAAAAGTATAGCAGGAACACCTTTTCTAGAATTTTCTCTTCCATCACAAATATGGCAACAGTTACTACAAAGGGAATTATCTCTTCACAGTATTCAGGATTCTTTCTGGCTAACCCTCCTGGATTTAGGAGGAAATAAGAAAAATGTTAATAGGATAGAAAAAACCTTGAGGATCATCCCAGAATCACCTCAACTCTTAAGAATGACAGAATTCTAAAGAATAGAAGAAATAATTAAAGTTTAACTTATCTTCTTTTTACTCGAGGCCAGATACAAGATAGCAGGTCAGTCCCTAGCACAGCCTGACACATAACAGGAATGCTTTGAGAATATTCTTTATGACATCAATGAGTATCTTTGTTTGAGCTCTGTGGGTGTAATTTCTCTTAGGTTTCAATATAAAAAATAACAAAAACTGTATTGTGAGGAAGTCTTGAAGCTCAAAAGAGATAATATACCTAAAAGTGTTTAGCACACTGTCCAGCACATGAGAACTCTATAAGTGGTACTATTACTGTTAGTAGTAGTATGTTCCAAATTAACTGCTTTATTCATAGCTATGAACACATAAATCATATAAATAATCTGTTCACAGAAGCCAGGAAATGAAATATCTAATATTTATCTTCAGAAACTCACTGATTTCCTATGTGTCCCAGGCTCCTCCTCTTTCCATAGAATAATTTTACTTAATTTTAATAATATGTTGCCAATACCTTATGATCACAGACAGAAAACAATTCAAGTGATCTTGTTGCCACTGGATGAGGTAGTTTGAGGCCTTCTCTTGACAAGAGAATTTTGTGTCATTCACAAAATTTAACCCAACAGATATATAAAAAGATGTTCAAATCACTAATCATCAGGGAAATGCAAATCAAAGCCACAATGAGTTATCACCTCACACCTGTTAGAATGGCTATTAACAAAAATACAAAAGATAAGAAGTATTGGTATGGATGTAGCGAAAAGGGAACCCTTGTACATCGTGGGAATGTAAATTTGTACAGCCACTATAGAAAACAATATAGAGATTCCTCAAGAAATTAACTATGAAACTACCATATGATCCAGCAACCTCACTTCTGGGATATATTTTAAAAAAACAAAATCAGTACCTTGAAAAGATATCTGCACTCCCATATTCATTGCAGCACTGTTCACAGGAGTCAAGATACATACAGAAACAACTGAAGTGTCCATTGACAGATGAATTAAGAAAATATGGTGTGTGTGTTTATATACACAATGGAATATTAATCAGCTTCTAAAAATAAGGAAATCCTGCCATCTGCAACAATATGGATGAACCTAGAGGACATTGTGCTAAGTGAAATAAGCCAGATGTAGAAAGACAAATACTGCGTGACCTCACTTATATAGAGAAGCTAAAAAAGTTAAAACTCATAAAAGCAGAGAGTATGATGGTGATTCCCAGGGACTGGGACAATGGAAAAAATGGGGAGACGTTGGTTAAAGGGGACAAACTTACTATTATGCAGGATGAGTTAGTTCTGGAGATCTCATGTACAGCACAGTGACTGTAGTTATAATACTGTATTATATACTTGAAATTTGCTATGACAGTATATCTTAAATGTTCTCACCACAAAAATAAAAGTAACAATGTCAGGTGATGGATTTGTTAATTAACTTGATTGTGGTAATCATGTACACATGAACCAAAACATCATGTTGTACACCTTCAATATACACAAGTTTTATTTGTCAACAATACCTCAATAAAACTGAAAATATTTTTAAACAAAATATTCTTTTGAAATTAGAAGGTTTTAGTATCAGAGTTATGAAGCAGGAAATAGGATAAAAGTTAAACAACAAATTCACAATAGAGTTGTCCTTCCCTTTTATTTAAAAGGAAATACTAGGGGCGCCTGGGTGGCTCAGTCGTTAAGCGTCTGCCTTCGGCTCAGGTCATGATCCCAGGGTCCTGGGACTGAGACCTGCATTGGGCTCCCTGCTCAGTGGGGAGCCTGCTTCTCCCTCTGCCTCTCCCTCTCCCTCTGCTTGTGTTCCCTCTCCTGCTGTGTCTCTCTCTGTCAAATAAATAAATAAAATCTTTTAAAAAAATAAAAGGAAATACTATACTTCTCCATCTTTGGATAGATTATCACTACTACTAAAAGCCTTATATATGAATTTTTAAAAGCAGTAATGCATCTTCTCCTGCTTTTAAAATCTAGAATAGAAACTTAAATGTTTTAGAAAAAGAACCTTTCTCATATATTTCTAGTGGAAATGCTATATAGTAATTATTAACATATTTAGAAGCTTATAATCAGATTTTATTTAGAAACGCCTCTGTTATAAATGTTAATGCTTAGATTCCCCCAGACTCTAATTATGCTTCTGTTGTGCTGTGGTAACAGACCAGAATATTTGTCTCAATTGAGTAAGCTCTTTAAAGGTAAAGAATCATTAACATTTTCAAGTGTCAAGCTGTAAGCTTGCCAAATTTTATTTACAACTAGTATTTTAATGGCAGTAAGATATAGTAGATGTATACAGAAGATCTAGCTTCCGATTGCAACTTCCACTAATAATATGAACTTGAACAAACCATTGTGCTTTCCTGGTCCTCAGTTTTCTTACTGGTAAAATGAGATGATTTGAGTTAAATTCTAGGATCAGGTAGAAAATGTTTTGAAATAAAAGTGCTAGAGCCGAGAACATTCTTCTCCAACTTAAAGGTGAAATAATGACAGTAAGTGAAACAAATTAAAAGTGAGACAATGACACCAATTTCAGGAGAAATAGATAGGAGCACAAGATGGGGTTCCATCTAATATATATTGGGGACCAATTTAGTTTATAGTCTTTATTGCCAAAGACAGATGCTGACTGGTAATTTGTTCAAGTTGCACAGCAGGTAATTTCTTGGAACAGTGACTTTTCCTCGGTGGTATCTTTGAATTTTTTCTGCATGCCAAAATCTGAAATGACCTTTCTTTTTCCCTAAAATGTAGCTCAAAAATAGGAAGACTGGATCAAAGTTTTAATATCTCTACTGTTATCACAATGGCTAAGGCAAACTCAGACCCCAGACATCCATCCTCTAATCATGGGGTTCAATAGTAAGTCTGTTTGAAAAATCAAACATAACAGATGCATAGTTAGTATATATACATCATAGTCCAGAAAATAATATCTAGTTCTAAAGATAAATGTTTGTTTTCATGGCTATGTTTTACTTTGTTTACAAAAAAAAAAAAGAAATCAGGTAAACTTGACCTATATCACTTAGAATGGTTAGCAGAACTTGTTTCTCAAACAAGTATTAGACTTTTTATACTTCTTTGCACAACAGGATTCTGTATCCTTTTATTGTTTGAGAGGTGATGGACAAGCACAAAGATGTGGGAGCCATAAGGAGTACATATGTCAGGTTCACCATAAACCACGATGTTATACATCTATAATGTTTCTACTAAGTACACTAAATGGAGCAACTCAAAAAGACATGGCATTTTTCAATAAAATACAGCTTTTGAACAGTGATTTTTAATCTACTCTTCCAGTGAAATTTTTGCTTTTAAATTAAGATAATTATACTTCTAATTCCTAAGTACTTTGAATTTCAATTAAAACACAGCATGATTTTCATAATGTAATTGAGATACGGTCACTGCCATTGTCTACAACTTGATTGCTGTCATAATTCTTGGTGATTTTAATAGCCAGGCAGTTCACTGACCTCTACTCTTTAAATAATTTTTATTTCCTCTTCTCTTAAGCCACACACTGCCCTAAATGACATCCCCTTCACAATCTCAATATTAAACATTACTCTCTTTTGCACCACCCCCTCCTCCACATTTCTTCATTCTCTCTGGTACGATTTTCAATATTTCTTCTACCCACTAGAACCTACAATCTTCAATTTTTTTTCACAGGTTATTATCCCCGTTATATTCTCTCCTCCTTCCTTACACAGCACTTGCCTTCATGCAGGTGCAAGTAACTGGAGAAAAACACAGAACCATGTTGACTGGTCTCACTTTGAAGTCAAGAGCACCAACCTCAAGTAGGTCTTTCATGCTGCCCAAGCCATTTTTTTCCTACTATATACTTTGATTTTCCTTGTATTTTACAACTTTTTCACTTTCCTCAAATCTGTAATGCCTCCACCCCCAGATTATAACCACCTTCTTTCCTTCTATCTTAGTATGACTTCTCCATGTGTGCCCTAGATCCCAATATCCTCTACCTACTCAAGAGTATTGTTCTAGGAATTCTTCTCTCTTTAAGGCATCATCACATTACCCCCATGGATCATCCCCCATCAGCACACAAACATGCAGTAATATACGTCATCTTTAAGTAACTTCTTGTTCCCATATATCACCTTCACTCTTCCCACCTTTTACAGCAAAAAAAACTCATCAGAAAATATACTATACTCCCTGATGATTTTTTTCCTATTGAATGCAATCCAGTCAAGGCCTCTATTTCATTCAGTCTTGTGAAATCACCAGTGATCACCTCCTCCTCCTTCTCAGACTTCACCTTACTTAACGTATCTATAGCTTTTGAACCACTTAATCACTCAGACTCCTTGTCAAAACCCTTCCTTCAATTGGTTTCCATGCATTTTCTCTTGATTCCACTTCTATATCACTAACCATTCTTTCTAGTCTCCTTTGTTTGCTTCTCCTTGTTGCTCTACTTTCTTAACATTGGAATGCTCAGTACTTGGACTCCTCTCAATCTACACTCATCCCCTTGGTGATAACTTCAATTATGATCTCCTCTATATGCTCTCTGCTTTCAATTTAATAATCAACCCAGAGCTCTTGCCTGAACTCAAGACTCACATCTCCAACTACTTACTCAGCATCCACTGGAATGTCTAATAAGCATATCCCCAAAGCAGAACTCTGGATTATTTTACTCCAAAATCTGTTCCTTCCACAGGATTTTCCATCTCACCATCTCCATCATTCCAGTTACTCAGCTTCAAGAATTAGAATCATCCTTGTTTCCTCTGTTTCTCACATATCACATATCCAATTCACCAATATATTCTGTTGGCTTTATATTCCAAATATATCCAGAACCTAAAAATTTCTCACTATTTCACCACTACTACCTTAGTCCAAGCCATCACACATCTCACCCACGTCATTCTATTAACCACTCAACTGCTCTCTCTTCTTCTATACTTGACCTCTTTAAAGTTATTCTCAGGAGAGGCAAGATGGAGGAAGTATAGGGGACCTCGTTTCATCTGGTCCCTTGAATTTAGCTACATAACTATCAAATCATACTGAACACCCATGAATTCAATCTGAGGTAAGAAAAGAATTGCTGGAACTCTACAAGTAGAAAAGTGACCAAGGTAAGAGGTGTGGAGAAGTGAATCTGAGGGGAGATATCAGAAGATAAACGGAGTGGGGAGGGAGCCTCCCTAAGCTGGCTACAGGAAAGTGACATAGCCCTGGAGCACAAAATCAGAACCCTTAGAAATCTGCTCCAGTGAGAGATATCCCTTCCTGAAAGGTGCTCACTTGGTGAAGTGGGGGCAGAATCCTAGGTGGGACAGTGTGGTCTCAGGATCTCCAAGTCACAGAAAGAACGGGGTGCCTGAGCCAGTAGAGTTCCCAAGCGCTGGAGCAGGGACACTGGTTAAGGTCAGTGAGCTGGGGAGGGGGCTCTCAGCTCAGTTCACCATAAACCACGAGCCACAGCATGGGGACCCTGCAAAGGTCTGGAACATGAGGACTCTCCATCTTCCCCTGGGAGGGGCGGAGCAGGTGCCTACATGACCAGGGGACAACTCTCAGTGCAAGAGCCATGTAAAGGACAGTAACAGGCAACCCTCCGCCTTCTGCTGGAGGGGCAGAGTAGGTGTGCACTTTGCTAGGGCCCTACAAAGTGCAGAAATGCAGCTACCCTCTGCCTTCCCTGGGGAGGATCGGGGTGGGTACACACCATAGCAGTCTGCAGAGTTTGGCACACACAAAAGTGAAGATTGCTTATCCCTGAGGGTTTACTGAAGGGAGGGGACCCCGATCTTTCAGCTCTAGGGCTGGAGATCAGGTGGCCATTTTTATTTTCATCCTCTGAAGCAGGGCAGAAAGCCTTCAGGGAATAAAAGCCACATAGAGCAACCAGCTTACACTGAGCCCAGCCCCCTTGCAAGGGGCTGTGCAACTCCACCCAGGCAAAGACACCTGAGAATCAGCTCAGGAGACTCCTCCCCCAGAAGACCAGCTGGAAGAACAGGTGAAAAGCAAGTTTACAGACCACACAGGACTGCAAAACTCCAACACAAGGGGAAAATAGTATATAGAATTCGAGGTTTTTTTCTCATGATTCATTTATCTTTTGGTTTAAAATTTTCCATTTCTTTTTTTTCTTCTTTCCTTTTTCAACTATTTTTTTATTTTATCAACTCTGTTTTTAAGCCTTTTTTTAACTTTCTTTTTCTTACATTTGCATTTTTTAGATATATTCTTCATTTTTGGCTTCCTCTCACTGTACTCAATTTTATTATTTTTATGTATATAAGTTTTGCTTTCTTTATAATTTTGGGACTTAGTGTCTTTTAACACACAGACAAAATACACTCAAGACCAAGTGGATCACCCTGCTTTGTACACCCTATATGATTATATACCTCTCTTCCCCACCCCCCTTTTTTTTTCCTTTTCCTCTTTCTTTTTCTTTTCATTCTTGGTTTCTGACAGCTTCGGGCTCACTCATTCATCCATTCTTCTCGGGCAAAATGACTAGAAGGAGGAATTTACAACAAAAGAAAGAACCAGAGGCAATACCCTCTGCCAGAGGTCTAATCAATATGGATATAAGTAAAATATCAGACCTGGAAATCAGGATAATAATTATAAAGTTACTAGCTGGACTTGAAAAAAGCATAAAAGACACTAGCGAATCTTTCAGTGCATACATGAGATCTAATCGGGCTGAAATTAAAAATGCTCTGAGATGCAGTCTAAACTGGGTGCTCTAATAGCTAGGATATATGAGGCAGAAGAGAGAGTGACATAGAAGACAAGTTGATGGAAAGGAAGGAAGCTGAGGAAAAGAGAGAAAAACAACTAATGGACCATGAGGTGAGGCTTCAAGAAATCAGCAATGCCATAAAATGAAACAATATCCAGAATTACTGGGGTGCCCAAGGGAGAAGGAAGAGAGAGGGCCAGAAGGTATATTTGAGCAAATCATAGCTGAGAACTTCCCTAATCTGGGGAAGGAAACAGGCATTCACATCCAGGAGGTAGAGAGGACCATTCCCAAAATCAATAAAAATAGATCAACACCCCGACATGTAACAGTGAAGCCTGTAAATTTCAGAGATAAAGAGAAAATCCTGAAAGCAGCTCGAGACAAAAGGTTCGTAACCTTCAGGGGTAGGAATATTAGACGGGCATCAGACCTATCCACAGAGACCTGGCAGGCCAGAAAGGACTGGTATGATATATTCATAGTACTAAATGAGAAAAACATGCAGCCAAGAATACTTTATCCAGTAAGGTTGCCATTCAGATGAGAAGGAGAAATAAAGAGCTTCCAGGACAGACAGAAACTGAAAGAATATGTGACTACCAAGCCAGCCATGCAAGAAATATTAAGAGGGATCCTGTAAGCGAAGAGAGAGCCCAAGAGTAACACAGACCAGAAAGAAACAAAAGATAATCTACAGAAACAGGGACTTTACAGGTAATACAATGGCACTAAATCATATCTTTCAACAGTTACTCTGAATGTAAATGGGCTAAATACTTCAATCAAAAGACACAGGATATCAGATTATATAAAAAAGCAAGACCCATCCATATGCTAGCTACAAGAGACTCATTTTAGACCTAAAGACACATCCAGACTGAAAGTGAGGGGGTGAAGAACCATTTATCATGCTAATAGACCTCAAAAGAAAGCTGGGGTAGCAATTCTCATATCAGACAAATTAGATTTTAAACCAAAGACTGTATTAAGAGATGAAGAGGGACACTATATCATTCTTAAAGGGTCTACCCAACAAGAAGCTCTAACAATTATGAATATTTATGCTCCTAATTTGGGAGCAGCCAATTATATCAACCATTAACAACCAAATTAAAGAAACACATTGATAATAATACAATAATAGTAGGGAACTTCAACACCCAATTCACAGCAAAGGACAGATCATCTAAGCAGAAAATCAACAAGGAAACAAGAACTTTGAATGACACACTGGACCAGATGGACTTCACAGATATATACAGAGCATTCCATCCTAAAACAACAAAAGACACATTCTTCTCGAGTGCACATGGAACTTTCTCCAAAATAGGTCACATACTGGGTCACAAATCAGGTCTCAACCAATACCAAAAGACTGGGATTATTCCCTGCATATTTTCAGACCACAATGCTTTGAAATTTGAACTCAATCACATGAGGAAATTTGGAAGGAACTTAAAACACTTGGGGGTTAAAGAGCATCCTACTAAAGAATGAATGGGTCAACCAGGAAATTAAAGAATAATTTTATGGAAACTAATGAAAATGAAAACACAACTGTTCAAAACCTTTGGGATACAGCAAAGGTGGTCCTAAGAAGGAAGTACATTGCAATATAAGCCCCTCTCAAAAAAATTAGAAAAATCTCAAATGCACAAGCTAACCTTACACCTAAAGGAGCTGCAGAAAGATAACAGCAAATAAAGCCTAAACCAAGCAGAAGAGAAATAATAAAGATTAGAGCAGAAATCAATGAAATAGAAACCAGAAGTACATTAGAACAGATCAGCAAAATTAGAAGCTGATTCTTTGAAAGAATTAATACAATCGATAAATCCCTAACCAGACTCAGCAAAACAGAGAAAGGTTCCAAATAAATAAAATCATGAATGAAAGAGAAATCACAACCAACACCAAGGAAATACAAACAATTTTTAAGAATATATTATGAGCAACTATATGCCAACAAATTAAGCAATCTGGAAGAAATGGATGCATTCCTGGAAACTTATAAACTACCAAAACTGAAACAGGAAGAAACAGAAAATCTGAGACCCATAACCAGAAAGGAAATTGAAGCAGTAATCAAAAATCTTCCAACAAACAAGAGTCCAGGGCCAGAGAGCTTCCCAGGGGAATGCTGCCAAACATTTAAAGGAGAAATAATACCTAGTCTACTGAACCTGTTTCAAAAAATAGAAATGGAAGGAAAATTTCCAAATTCGTTCTATGAGGCCAGCATTACCTTGATCCCAAAACCAGACCAAGGAGAATTACAAAAAGGAGAATTACAGACCAATATCCCTGATGAACATGGATGCAAAAATTGTCACCAAGATACTAGCCAATAGGATCCAACAGTACATTAAAAGGATTATTCACCACAACCAAGTGGGATTTATTGCTGGGCTGCAAGGGTGGTTCAACATTCCCAAATCAGTCAATGTGATACATCACACTAATAAAAGAAAGGACAAGAACCATATGATCCTCTCAATTAATGCAGAAAAAGCATTTGACAAAGTACAGCATCCTCTCTTGATTAAAACTCTCCACAGTGTAGGGATAGAAGGAACATGCCTCAATATCATGTAAGCCATATATGAAGAGCCCACAGCAAATATCATTCCCAATGGGGAAAAACTGATAGCTTTTCCCCCAAGATCAGGAACATGACAGGGTTGTCCACTATCACCACTGCTGTTCAACACAGTACTGGAAGTCCTAGCCTCAGCTATCAGACAACAAAAAGAAATAAATTGGCATTCAAATTGTCCCAGAGAAGTCAAACTCTCACTCTACACAGATGACATGACACTTTTTTTTTTTTTTAAGATTTCTATTTATCTATTCATGAGAGAGAGAGAGAGAGGCAGAGGGAGAAGCAGGCTCCCAAGGAGCAGGGAACCCGATGTGGGACTCGATCCCAGGACCCTGGGATCATGACCCGAGCCGAAGGCAGACGCTTAATCATCTGAGCCACCCAGGCGCCCGACATGACACTTTATATGGAAAACCCAAAAGACTCCACCCCAAAATTGCTAGAACTCATAGAGCAATTCAGCAACATGGCAGGATATAAAATCAATGCACAGAAATGAGTTGCATTTCTATATACTAACAATGAGACAGAAGAAAGAGAAATTAAGGAGTCAATCCCATTTATGACTGCACCAAAAACCATAAGATACCTAAGAATAAACCTAACCAAAGAGGTAAAGGACCTGGACTCTAAAAACTACAGAACACTTATGTAAGAAATTAAGGAAGACACAAAGAAATGGAAAAACATTCCATGCTCATAGACTGGAAGAATATTGTTAAAATGTCTGTGCCACCCAGAGCAATCTACACATTCAGTGCAATCCCTATCAAAATACCACCAACATTTTTCACAGAGCTGGAACAAATAATCCTAAAATTTGTACAGAACCAGAAAGACCCTGAATAGCCAAAGTAATGTTTTGTTTTGTTCTGTTTTGTTTTTTTCTAAAATAATGTTGAAAAAGAAAACCAAACCTGGTAGCATCACAATGCCAGGCTTCAAGCTATATTACAAAGCTGTAATCATCAAAACAGTATGGTACTGGCACAAAACAGACACATGAATCAATGGAACAGAACAGAGACCTCAGAAATGGACCCTCAATTCTATGGTCAACTAATCTTTGACAAAGCAGGAAAGAACATCCAATGGAAAAAAGACAGTCTCTTCAATAAATGGTGCTGGGAAAAGTGGATAGCCACATGCAGAAGAATGAAACTGGACCTTTCTCGTACACCATACACAAAGATAAACTCAAAACAGATGAAAGACCTAAATGTGAGACAGGAAACCATCAAAATCCTAGAGCACAGGCAGCAACCTCTGTGACCACACCCGCAGCCACTTCTTGCTAGACAGGTCTCCAAAAGCAAGGGAAACAAAAACAAAAATGAACTATTGGGACTTCATCAAGATAAAAAGCTTCTGCACAAAGGAAACAGTCAACAAAACTAAAAGGCAACCTATGGAATGGGAGAAGATATTTGCAAATGATGTAGCAAATAAAAGGCTAGTATCCAAGATCTATAAAGAACTTATCAAACTCAACACCCAAAAAAAAACAAATAATCCAGTCAATTAATGGGTAGAAGACATGAACAGACATTTCTCCAAAGAAGACATACAAATGGGAGCGCCTGGGTGGCTCAGTCAGTTAAGCCGCTACCTTCGACTCAGGTCATGATCCCGGGGTCCTGGGATCGAGCCCCGCATCAGGCTCCCTGCTCAGCGGGAAGCCTGCTTCTCCCTCTCCCTCTGCCTGCCTCTTTGCCTACTTGTTCTCTCTCTCTCTCTGTCAAATAAAATCTTTAAAAAAAAAAAAAAAGGGGCGCCTGGGTGGCTCAGTTGGTTAAGCAACTGCCTTCAGCTCAGGTCATGATCCTGGAGTCCCGGGATCGAGTCCCGTGTCGGGCTCCCTGCTCGGCAGGGAGTCTGCTCCTCCCTCTCATGCTCTCTGTCTCTCATTCTCTCTGTCTCAAATAAATAAATGGAATCTTTAAAAAAAAAAAAAAAAAAAAAAAAAAAAAAAAAAAAAAAGAAGACATACAAATGGCCAATAGACACATGAAAAAAAATGTTCAACACCACTTGGCATCAGGGAAATACAACTCAAAACCACAATGAGATACCACCTCACACCAGAATGGCTAAAATTAACAAGACAGGAAACAACGAATGTTCACAAGGATGCAGAGAAAGGGGAGCACTCTTATACTGTTGGTGGGAATGCAAACTGGTACAGCCACTCTGGAAAACAGTGTGGAGGTTCCTCAAAAAGTTAAAAATAGAGTTACCCTCTGACCCAGCAATTGCACTAGTAGGTATTTACCCCAAAGATACAAATGTAGTGATCTGAAGGGGCACCTGCACCCCAATATTCATAGCAGCAATGTTCACAATAACTAAACTGTGGAAACAGCCCGAGATGTCCATCAACACATGAATGGATAAAGAAGACGTGGTGTGTGTGTGTGCATATATACATATACACACACATATATATATAATGGAATATTACCTAGCCATTATAAAGAATGAATACTTACCATTTACATTGACATGGATGGAACTGAAGGGTATTATGCTGGGCAAAATAAGTCAAACAGAGAAAGACAATTATAATATGGTTTCACTCATATGTGGAATATAAGAAACAGTGCAGAGGATCATAGGGTAAGGGAGGGAAAACTGAATGGGAAGTCATCAGGGAGGGAGAAAAACCATGAGAGACTCTTAACTATAGGAAACAAACTGAGGGTTGCTGGAAAGAAGGTGGGTGGGGGGATGGGGTAACTGGGTGATATGCATTAAGGAGGGCACCTGATATGATGAGCACTGGGTATTATATGCAACTGATAAATTATTGAACACTACATCTGAAACTAATGATGTACTACATGTTGGCTAATCCAGTTTAAATAAAAAATTAAAAAGAAAAAATTTTTAAATAAAAAAATAAAGTTATTCTCCACACAAAAGCCAGGGCAAGCCATTTTATAACATAAGTTATATAATATTACTTCTTTGCTCAAAACCCCCCCATAACTGCCTACCTCATTTGTACTGAAATCTAAAGCCCTTACAGTGGCCTAGAAGTCCTACATGATTTTGCACCATCTCTCCACTCTCCCCCTCCCAAAGACCTCTGTAATATCATCCTTCTACCACTCTTCCTTTTGCCCAGTTCATTCAAGCCACATGGGTCCCTTTGCTTGTTTATGGACATGCCAAGCATGCCCCTACCTCAGAATCTCTGCATTCTGTGTTCCCTCTTCAGTGAGGACTTTCCTGACCATCCTGCACAAAATAACAATACAGACTCCCCATCCCAGAAGTTCCAGCCCCTTCACATACTTATCTTTTGGCATACAATGTATTTATTTTTCTATTGTGTCATTCCTCACTAAATATAGGCACATGAGTGAAAGAATATTTCTTTGCTTGCTTGTTTGTTCATTCACTTATTCCAAAACCTAAATAATGCCTGGTATATAGTAGTAGCTCAATAAATATTTGTTGACTAAAGAAATTTTACATAATTCAAAATGGAATTTTGATCCAAAGGGAGTTTGTCATTATTTAAAAACACCTCAAAGCATTAGAACTGGAAAGAAGATAAGGACTACCTAGCAAAAATAAAATAGTTCCATTGTCTTCTCTGGAAACTCTCGTGGGCAATGGGAGCATGAGTTAGGACCAGGAAAATGTAAGTGCTCAGTTACTACCCTGTCCCAGCCCCAACCAAAGCAGCCCTATTTTGTTGTTGTTGTTGTTGTTGTTTTCTATTTCAGGCTTAGCCATAATGGTTTAATAAATATTTTAAAGAAAGTTCTGAAACCTAAAAAGTAGAACTGTAGATCTGGTGTAAATCTTCAGTCACAGAGAAAGAGATTGAATCCTGGAAAATGAAGTGAGTTAATCCAGGTCAAATCACGATAGTTTCAGAAAACCAGGGCTGGAAATCCAGGCTCCTCAATCCTGCCCTCATGCTTGCCCAGTCAAGGCCAAGATTTCTCCATGTTCTTCATGTTCATCAAGGGCATAATGCTTGAATGAGATAGGTATTGCCTTTCCAAAAAATCCAATTATGACTTCAGATTTAATTATCATATTCTCAATTTCTTACAAAATTTCTTAAATTTCAAATTCAATAATTATTCTTTCAGATTGCTGGAAACAATACACATTTGAACTTTTCATAATTTTTCATAAAAACTAATCTATATTCACATTGCTAAAGCAGTGCAGGAGACCTGATTACAATTTGCTATATTTAAGTATTTCCCTAAATAGATTATATAATCTAAATTTTCTGCACGCTATTTCTCAATTTCTCTTCATGCATCCATGGATCAACTTTTTAGCACACAACCCACAAAGTTAAATTGGTTTGTGATTGGAACAAATGAAAAAGAAAATGTATGACCCATGTGCATTCTACTAAGCTGACACAATGAATGTGTTTCTCTGCCAGGTTTAGATTAACCACTGATTTGATGCACCAACTGGCCCATTTCTCATAAATGGGTTTTCTTCTATTCAGTGTTTAGTAAGCTCCTTGTCAACAAAATAACCCGTAGGCTGAATAAAAATCCCCTTAGACCCTGACAGCCTTGGAGGATTATTTGCTCAGCAGTGATTTAAGGGATCTCTGACAACTTCATTTTGATATATTTTCCAAGAAAGTATATTACTAAAAACCCTAAACACTTAAGCATTTGCAATTTTAAAGACTTAATGCTCGGAGAAAAATGGGAATCCTACCAGGATTTTTGATGGCTATTTAGAAGATGGGATATCTAATCCATTCCTTCACTTATTGCAAAGAAAGTAAGTTCAAGGCAACAGTAATTCACTTGATCAAAAGAAGTTTTCAGCCCCAACGGCTGTTTGGGGCTCTCATGATTAGTCCTGCGCAAAAAAAAAAAAAACCAGACTGAAGGCAAAGAGTTATCCCAGCATAGACTTCACTTATCAACTACATTTCCAAGATCCTATTTGTTGGTAGTGGAATATTGAAAACCACAAAATAGTTCATGTTTACAGCTTACAATTATAGTTCATAAAATATTATTTACAACACAACAGAATGTATTGCTTCCTTACTTTATATAGTCAGTAATCCTCATGTACTTAAAACTATTTGATATATAAATTCAGTATACTGGGTAAGTGGATGGGTTAGCCTGGTGATGGGTATTAAAGAAGGCACGTACTGAATGGAGCACTGGGTGTTATACGCAAACAATGAATCATGGGAACACCACATCAAAAACTAATGATGTAATGTATGGTGATTAACATAACATAATAAAAAAATAAAAATTCAGTATACTGAGACCTTAAAACCTATCTCTGTCACTAATTAGTGGTATGATTTTGATCTTGGCCTCATAGATATGTGAAAATTAAGTATGATAATGTATCCAAGGTATCTAGTACAGGGAACGGGCACATAATAGTTTGTCAATTGATGTTAATTTCCTTTCTTCTTCCTTTCTCCCTTTTCAAGTACATACAACCTTACTACCTACAATGCCATAATTTTATTCATCTATTTATCTTTAAAAATATTTACTGAGTACACACTACATACCAGTTTCCCTGCATTGCACTGGGCAATAGAACTGTATACAAACCCAAACCCAACAAAGTCCCTGTCCCACAGAATTTACACTTTCGTGGGAGATACAGAACAATAACAGCATTTTTCCTTAAATGGGTCAGTCATGAATGATTCTCTAAAGAGGTAAAGCAAAAAAGTCATATGAAATTCTGGAAAAGAGCTTTCCAAGCAAACAGAATTGCTAATGTGTAAGCATTGGTGCATCAGAACTTAACACTAAGTGGGGTAGCAAAGGCAAAATTCCATGGAAGACAGAGACTTAAATGAGACTCTCTTATTCCTAAAATGAAGCTGAAAAAATCTGCTTTCAACCACTGACCGAACCTATGGCTTATGTGACACTGGGAAGTGGAGGAAGAGGATAAGGACAGTCTGTTGACTACGGGTGAGTCAAGCCACCCACAGGTTGGATGAGGCATCTGCAATACCTTCTATATGACCAAAAAGGAGTTCCAATCTGGTAATATGAATCTGGTTCTTTCTTTGGGATCAAAGAGCTAGTGAGAAACATATGCAAACCATTCTGCATAAAGGCAGGATGAAAGAGAAAATGTCTTTTAAAACCTTCCACCACCTCCTTCTCACTTGCTCACGTGCTTGCTCTGTGGGAGGTCCTACTACTATGTTGTAAGAACCCTGTGGAAAGGCCCATTTGGTGAGGAATTAAGGCCTCCTGACAACAACCATATGAGGGAGTCTTCTTGGAAGCAGATGCACCAACCCCAGCCACGCCTTCAGAGACTGCAATCCCCACTGCCATCTTGAATGCAGCCTCATGAAAGACCCTAAGCAAGAAACACTCAGCCGAGCTGTTCCAGGATTGCTGACCCTAAGAAACTGAACAAAACTCCACCAGTCTTTTCAGCTATAACAGAACATCTGGTAGTATTTCCTCAGGCTTGTAAAAGCTCAAAAATGAAATGTGTTGGGGTGCCTGGGTTGCTCCGTCCATTAAGGGGCCAACTCTTGATTTTGGCTCAGGTAATGATCTCAAGGTCATGAGATCAAGCCCCGCTCGGGCTCCGTGCTGGGCATGGAGCCTGCTTAAGATTCTCTCTTTGCCCTTCCTGTCAAGAAAGAAAAGAACAGAAGGGGAAGGGGAAGGGGAAGGGAAAGGAAAAGGGAAAGGAAAGGAAAGGAGAAGGAAGGAAGAAAGAAGGATAGAAAGAAAGAAGAGATAGAAAGAAAGAAAGAAAGAAAGAAAGAAAGAAAGAAAGAAAGAAAGAAAGAAAGAAA
>NC_058405.1:146137366-146166346 GCF_002201575.2 Neomonachus schauinslandi
AAAGAAAGAAAGAAAGAAAGAAAGAAAGAAAGAAAGAAAGAAAGAAAAAGAAAGGAAGGAAGGAAGAAAAGAAAGATGTTTATCATTTAGTGCAAAGGCCAGAGAAGGAATTTTCCAGAACACAGGTGGGAGAGTGAGCTCATGGGAGTGACCAGTCTGGACTCTGGGCCAGGAGAAAATGCCAGCACAATTTCCTCACTTCCAGAATCACATCATTATCATAGACACATAGTGTTGGCTGAGTTACAAACACTTTCATTCATGCTCAAAAATTTTCAGGAGCGCCTGGGTGGCTCAGCCGGTTGTGTCTCCCTTCGGCTCAGGTCATGATCCTGGGGCCCTGGGATGGAGTCCCGCATCTGGACTCCCCGCTTGGCGGGGAGCCTGCTCCCTCTCCCTCTGCCTGCCACTACCCCTGCTTGTGCACTCCCCACCCCTGTCTCTCTGTCAAATAAATAAAATTTTAAAAATCCTTAAAAAAAATTTTTTTTTCGGGCGCCTGGGTGGCTCAGTTGGTTAAGCGACTGCCTTCGGCTCAGGTCATGATCCTGGAGTCCCTGGATCGAGTCCCGCATCGGGCTCCCTGCTCGGCAGGGAGTCTGCTTCTCCCTCTGACCCTCCTCCCTCTCATGCTCTCTGTATCTCATTCTCTCTGTCTCAAATAAATAAATAAAATCTTTAAAAAAAAAAAAAAAAAAATTTTTTTTCAATGGCCCAAAGATGATATTGATCTACAGAATCTTAGATGACCTGTTTCCAGGCCCACATCTAGCCTAACCTGCCATTACTTTCTTTTCCTCATGTTCACTCCATCTAAGCATTTTCAAGCCTGGCCCAAAGGGCTCCATGAACAAAGGAAAGGTCGAGAACCACAGTCAACTGCCATGCAGTGGTTGATGGAGTCATCTTTAGAGAAATGACCATGCAACCAAACATTTCTCCCTCGTTCTTTAAATGTGAGTTTTTCCTTCCTTGCCTGCCTCCCTTAGGGGCTTCCAGTTCAGAAACATAAAGCTTTCAACTTCTCGCATCTATATCACAGTTACAAGTTTTGTGAGAAGGAAACCCGAGAAAGTTCCTCTGTCTCTCTGAATGGTAAAATTTTATCTGCAAAATGAAAACTTTTTAAATAGCTAAACTTTTTCTCTTCCCATTGATAGTCATTCAAATTTAAACACAACTGTCTTTGGAAGCTATGATTTACTGGAAGCCACGTCCAACAGACACTGTCATCTCGTCACAATCTCTAAGGTAGCTTTAGTATCCTCATTTTAAATATCCCATTTTAAATTGAGCCTCAAAGAGGTTTAAGTAACTGACTGTGGGAAACAGAATGCCACAACAACCACTGCTGCATGGTTGCTCAGACTCCGAGATCTCTGAGAAAACTGGAGATTGCAGGGTTAAAAATAACCCGAAAGGATCAGAGTTAAATGCCCTTTGGGGCGCCTGGGTGGCTCAGTCATTAAGCGTCTGCCTTCGGCTCAGGTCATGATCCCAGGGTCCTGGGATCGAGCCCCACATCAGGCTCCCTGCTCAGCGGGAGGCCTGCTTCTCCCTCTCCCACTCCCCCTGCTTGTGTTCCTGCTCTCGCTGTCTCTCTCTCTGTCAAATAAATAAATAAAATCTTTAAAAAAAAAAAAAAGAAAGAAAGAAATGCCCTTGTGATGTGTGTGGTCAGTTCTAAAGTACACAGCAGCAGATGTTTAGTAGATAGGAAGACAGCTGTAAACAGCACACTGTGCACTCCCCTCTTTGTTCCTTTATTCTGTTTTAAAGATTCTTACGTGCTTGACTAATCCTATGTACATGGAGGAATGTGCCTTACTACACCCCTGCTGTAGAAGGTACATGAGTATGGAAAATAAACCTCTGCGCCTCGGGCTGTTTGCTCGGGGTCCCCTGTGCCTCGCTATACTGTCGTCTCTTTTTCTCAGTTCCTTCGCCGCCCCAGGTCCCCGACTCTCTGAGGTCGACAACTGACCCCGATCATACAGCTACTAAACTAGGGATGTAGTATTTGAATCCACAACTCTGTCCCTGGGACGTCATCACTATGGCGACTTAGCTCATTCTGACTTCAGGCCCCCTCACAAGACCAACTAACAACTATCCATAGACAAGGCACCAGTGTGAAAATTCCAGAACCCGGTGGATAAAGCCGAAGCAACCCCCTGGACCCCAAAACTGAAAAGGAAGGGTAAGAGGAGCAACTACACTTTTACCACATTGCAAATTCACAGTCCTGCCCAACTGCTGGACACAGCCTCTAGTCTATCCGTCCGGAAGTCTGGCCAGGGACAGCCAGCTGCTGTGGAACACAGCCTACCTTCCTGGCAGAGAGCCAAGCCAGCAGCCATGCCCAGCTGTTGAACACAGCTTCCAGGGCCACAGAACCAGGGACCCCGAACAGCAGCGGCATCCCGCAGCGCTGCCTGGCATTGGACCCTGCCCCACCGCACAATGCAGCCTGTGGCCTCGCGCATATAAAGAGCCCAGCCAGTGACCATGCCCAGTGGCAGAGCACGCTCAGCAGCCACACCCGACAAGGAAGCCAGGACACCACCCGACCAGGCCACGGAGCACAGCCCCACCCCCAACTGCGGGACGCAGCTGAAGGCCCCTCTACACCAGGGAGCCGGGCCAGCAACTTCACCCCTAGAGGAGCAGAGCCAACGGCCCACCTGCGCTCGAAGCCTGACCTGTGGTCCTGCACAACTTCGGGACGCAGTTTGAGTCACGGCCAGATCACACAGCACAGCCTGAGCCCCCGGTCCAACTGCGAAACCCGACCGGCTGCCACCTGAACCCAGAATCCTGTGGGTGGCACCATCCAATCAGAGTACAGCCTGAGGCTCATCCAACCAGGAGTGACGGCGGCGCCCAGCCTGCAAGCCCTGCACAATCGCCCAATGCATTAATGGCACTGCCCTCCGTGGGAACGTAGCCCGCAACCGCACCAGACCAGAGGTGATTGGGGAGCACAACTAGTGGCCCCAAACTCACCGCAGAGTGTGGCCAGCAGCCCTGCCTGAGCAGGGAGCCAACCCAGCAGTCTCACTTGAATGCAGAGCCCAGCCAGCAGACCCACCCAGCCTCAGCACAGGCAGCTACCTCACCCAACAAGAAACTCCCATAGCAGCCCCACCTGTCCCCAGATACTACCAGCTGACTTGTCCAGTACCCCAAACTGAGCTAACTGGTGAAGGTCTTTCCCTGTAACGTCTGGAAGAGACTGCTTACACAGATAACCAACGCAAAGATACAAAGATCGGAAAGAATTAAGTAAAGATGATACGATACAACTGACCCTAAAGAAACGGAGATCTATGAAGTTCCTAAAAAATTAAAAATAGAGGGGCGCCTGGCTGGCGCAGTCTATAGAACATGGTCTTGGGGTTGGTACCCCGTGTTGGGGGTAGAGATTACTTTAAAAAAATAAAATCTTAAAAAAAATTAAAAATAGAACTAGCATTTGATCCAGTAATCCCACTTCTGAATATATATCTGCAGATAAAATCACTATCTTGAAGTGGTATCTGCACCCATATGTTCATTGCTGCATTATTTACAATAATTTGTTGTAAATTTCTGGATGGTGCTGGGCCTGGAAGGGTGGCTGGGAAAGCTCGGGGCCCACGCGGAGACGGGGGCCTGTGGCCGGCTGAGGCAGCCCCGGGAGAGGCCTGGCTTCCAGATCTAGGCCCTGTCACACCACCCCGGGACAGGTCCCCTGAGAAGCCAGGTTTCTGTAAAGCTCAGATGAACCGAGGAGCGCTGGCCAAGTAAAATGGATGGAAATAGGAGCCCCCACTCCTCTGGGAGCAAAGATTAGAGAGCCCGACTGCCTTGTTTTCTGCCCAGCTGAGAGTCACTCAGCAAACACACGGCTCCTCTGAGGAGGCAGCCCCAGTGTCGTGGTTGTGGACAGGAGGAGCTCTGGGCCATCATGCCTGGCTTTGCATTGCTGTGTGACCTGAGAACCATGGCTTGACTTCTCTGATCCTGCTTCCAGTGAAATGTAGGGGTTGGACGAGAAGAGTCCCTTGGCAGATCTGATGATGACAAAATTCTGTCCTGTTCCTTTGCCATCACTCCCATGTCCCCCTCCCCCCACCCCCACCACCCCCACCCCCCCGGAAGCGCAGGTCTGTTTTCTGTCCCTATCGCTTTGCCTTTGCCAGGATGTCATGTAGTCAGAAGCATTCTGTACAAAGACCTTCTCAGCTGCTTCCCTTGGCTTCACAGGTGCTGAGGCCCCCCCAGCTGGTGTGAGTGCCGTGCTGGCTGAGGGGTGTTCTATGGTGTGGATGCACCACCATGGGCTTGTTCATTTGCTGCCCGTTGAGGGACATTAAGGCGTTTACTTGGAGCCTTTTCATTCCTCCACAACTGTGTTAGTCCCTGGGGCCGCTGTAAGGGAAGGCCACAGACTGGGCAGGCCCAGCAGCAGAGCCCAGATGCTTACAGAGACAGGGAGGCCGGGATCAAGTTGAGAGTCTGCTTCCTGCCTGCCTGCAGGCGGGTGTCTGCCCTCGACTTGTGTGTCCCTCCCTCTGTTTATAAGGACAATGATCCCCTCGGGGGCCCCACCCCCATGACCTCATCTAGTCTACTCACCTCCCAAAGGCCCCACCTCCACACCCTGTTGCCCTGGGGCCCAGAGTTCAACAGAGATTTGCAGGGGTCACAAACCTTCAGTGGACAGCAGCAACCCACAAGCCTCCTAGAAAGTCTGTGGCATGGAAACAACCTAAGTGTCCACCAACAGATGAATAGATGAAGAAAATGTATGGAATATTACTCAGCCTTAAAAAAAAAAAAAAGAAGGAAATCCTGCCATTTGCAACACTATGCATAAAGCTGGAGGACATTATGCTAAGTGAAATAAGCCAGTGACAGAACAAATACTGCATCTTTCCAAATTTATGAGAAATCTAAAATGCTCAAATTAATGGGGCAGAGAGTAGAATAGTGGTTACCAGGGGTTGAGGAAAGGAGAAATGAGAAGGTATTAAAGAGCAGGTTACCACATGGGCTCTGGGACTAAATCCCACTGTGGGCCCTCTGAGAACCATGTAAAACATGCTTCACAATTGTCCCACTGATGTATGGGAAGGCTGTCCACTGACTTCTGCCTCCTATCCGCTGAGGCTTTCTCCCACTCTTCCAGGTTGCCACAGTGCATGGCAAGCTTCTAAGGTGCCAGAGAAAACCTTCAGACAGTGAAGCAAAGAAATTCAGGTGCTTAAGATGCAAACTGGTCAGTGTGCCAGAAATTCCCTACCACAGAAGCAGTAGCTCAAAGCTATTGTAACAATATGGGAAGGGACATTAAGAACATCTGTTACAATGTGTGTATTAGGTAACACTTGCTGTTGTAAAAGATAAATCCCCAAATCAGTGGCTTAATACAATAAAATTTATTTCTCACATAAAATTTAACCAATAGGACAGTAGGGTTGAGGCGGGGTGGAAGAGTAACAAATGTGTTCCTTGTCAGTATAAGGAAACAGCTAACAGACAGGAGAACAGAGAAGAGCAGATTGTGTGAGAAAAATTTAAGTAAGGCTACATGGCCACACCAAAGCAAAAAGGAGTTTGGGTAATGTGGTCTAACTGTGTGCCCAGCAGGGAAAGAACAGTGGATGAACAGCTAGTGATCTCTGCCATACATGCCAAGGGAAACAATTAACTCAGCCCAGAATGCTCAGGAAAGGCTTAAAAGCATAGATGGCCCTTAAATGTTAAATGTAAAGGAAGGTGTCATGGTTAATGTTATGTCAATTTAACTGACCCAAGGGAGCCCAGATATTTGGTTAAACATTATTCTGGGCCTTTCTGTAAGGGTGTTTGTGGATGAGATTAACAGTTCAATCCATAGACTTCTTAAAGTAGATTGCTTTCTGCCTGAATAGAACAAAAAAGTGGAGTTACAGAGAATTTGCTTTATCTGCCTGACTGTCTTTGAGCTGGGACATTAGTTTTCTCCTGTTTTGGGACCCGGACTAGAATTTGCACCATTAGTTCTCCTGGTTCTCAGTTCTTTCAACTCAGACTAGAACTATAGCATCAGCCCTCCTGGGTCTCCAGCTAGCTAACTATAGATCCTGGGACTTCTCAGCCTCCATAATCATGCAAGCCAATTTCTTACAATAAATCTTACATGTAGATCTTATATTGGTTCTGCTTCTCTGGAGACCCAGACTAATACAGAAGGGTGGAAATTTGTCATTGGATTAAGGAATAAAAGCATTACAGGCAGAGCAAATGTGTAGCAGGGAAATAGAAAAGAACCCAGGCAGATTCAGAGAAGTAAAGTAAATTTGTTTTGACAGGACCCAAAGTGGGTGTGGGTATACAGAAGAAGAATCCGCAAATGCAGAGAGGAATCTGACTTTAAGACTCCTGACGTTACACAAAGAAGGAAATGAGGAGCTAGAGAATTTTAAGCAAAAGTATAAAGTAATACAACGGGTTTTATGATACTATTTTGGCAACTGAAAGAAAGATGCTTTGTAAGAGCAAAAGGATTTTCTGCTTAATACAGCTGACCCTTCAACATCTTAGGGGTTAGGTATGCCAACATCCTACATAGTCAAAAATCCAAGTATTCCTTTTTTATTTTTTTAAGTAGGCTCCACGCCCAATAGGCTTGAACTCATGACCCTGAGATCAGTAGTCGCATGCTCTACCCACTGAGCCAGCCAGGCACCCCCAAAATCCATGTATAACTTTTGAATCACCTTACTAATAACATAAACAGTCAATGCATAATTTGTATGTTTTATGTATTATATGCTGTATTCTTGCAATACACTAAGCTAGAGAAAAGAAACTGTTATTAAGAAAATCATAAGGAAGAGGGGCGCCTGGGTGGCTCACTCATTAAGCGTCTGCGCAGCTCAGGTCATGATCCCAGGGTCATGGGATTGAGCTCCACATCGGGTTCCCTGCTCGGTGGGAAGCCTGCTTCTCCCTCTCCCACTCCCCCTGCTTGTGTTCCCTCTCTCGCTGTCTCTCTCTCTCTGTCAATTAAATAAATAAATAAAATCTTAAAAAAAAAGAAAGAAAATCATAAGGAAGAGAAAATACATATACAGTACTGTACTCTATCTAAAAAAATCCACATATAAGTGGGTCTGTGCGCTTCAAGCCTGTGTTGTTCAAGGGTCAACTGTATTGTTAAATATCAACTATCTTGAGTTCTGTGACACTTAACAAGAAAGACTATGGGGTGCCTGGGTGGCTCAGTTAGTTAAGCGACTGCCTTCGGCTCAGGTCATGATCCTGGAGTCCCGGGATCGAGTCCCACATCTGGCTCCCTGCTCGGCGGGGAGCCTGCTTCTCCCTCTGACCCTCCCCCCTCTCATGTGCTCTCTCATTCTCTCTCTCTCTCAAATAAATAAATAAAATCTTAAAAAAAAAAAAAAAAAGAAAGACTATGAATAGTCAAAAAGTGCATGGGCTGGAAGTCGGGCAGACCTGAGTTTAACACTACCTAGCAAGTTATAAGAATCAGATGGTTTGTATGTAAACTTCTAGCACGATGTATGACCAATAGTATGTGCTCAAAGAAAAACTTAGCTCCTTTCTTTCTTCTCTGAACAACAAAATAAATAGAAAGCATGAGTTTGAGAACAAGAGCAAAAAATGAATTGGTTGAAGCTCTGATGCTGGAGAACTGCTTGATATTGCTAATTAGGATCAGATCCTACTTGTTATTTCATTAATAAACAAACTGATGAATAATTAAAATAAAATGCACTTCTATTATTTACCACCTAGTATGAACATAATAACAGAGAAAAGTAAAAGTACAGTTTTACAAATGTAGGAAGTTACATACACCCAAATATATACACACATGCATATGCATATATGCAAATTAGTGTAGGGAAGTGTTCCTTAAGTATTTCAATTACCGATTATTCTCTAGAACTTTCACTCTAGTCTTTTTTTTAGATTTCTGTCCACATCTCTAAGCTCTTTCCTTATTTTCCTTCAGTTTGAACTATAAAATTATCTTCAACCAAATAACAAATTAAAAATATATATATATATATATTTTTTTTTTTGCCATACTGCTATACTACCATATTACAGATTAAAACTTCCAGAGTCATGAAGAAAACTACTAGTACCACTTCCTAATTCTGGGGACCTTTTTCTTTTCTTTTTTTTTTTTTAAGATTTTATTTATTTATTTGACAGAGACAGCGAGAGACGGAAGGGGAATTTTTCTTTTTTTTTTTTCTTTTCTTTTTCTTATGTCACTTAATTAATTTGTCATTTTACATTTAAAAAGTAGACTCTTTCTCTTACTGTTTAATGTATATCCATGCTGGTTAATATGTTTAAGTAAAGACATAGATTCTTTGAGGTCTTGAAGCTCCAGGACACCTCACAGGACAAGTCTGATGTAGAGTAGAATACTCTGTCTTCTTACAGACAGGCACTGTAAATATATTTCTCCCCTGAGCAACATTAGGTTATATAAACTAAATATGCCAAGGGTTGGCAAATATCACTAAACACTATAATTTATGGTGGGTAGGGGAGAAAAGGAAGAAATAGTATTGGAAGATTAGAGAAATACATTCTTTTTTTTGTTTGTTTTGAAGATTTTATTTATTTATTTGTCAGAGAGAGAGAGCAAGCACAAGCAGGGGGAGCAGCAGAGGGAGAGGGAGAAGCAGGCTCCCAACTGAGCAAGGAGCCGGATGCAGGACTCCATCCCAGGACCCTGGGATCATGACATGAGTTGAAGGCAGACGCTTAACTGACTGAGCCACCCAGGCAATCCTAGAGAAATATTTTCTAACAAACTTGATTCTCTACTCTCCCTAGCCATCTATTATTTCATTTTAAAAAATAATTTCTCATTATGATCATCTAGAAATTAGCCATACTAAGTGGAAACTAATACATAACTGGTATTGTATACTTACTTTAAATATCAATAGTAGCAAATATACAGACTGAAAAATGTTATTCAAGAATTGTTCACAAATATTACTTAATCTTACTGTAATCATATATTTCCTGCCTTGTCTTACCCAAAATCCATAAGAAGAAAATATTAATAATTTGGGTCTCCAAGCCTTCGGACTCAGCCCAGAACTACGTCTGCCCCCCTGGGTCTCCAGTTTGCTGACTGCAGATCTTGAGACTTCTCAGCCTCCATACTCACCTGAGGCAATTCCTTATAATAAATCTCTTTATGATATATACAATGAATAAATATGTATACATCTCATCTGTTTCTCTGAAGAATCCTAACCAATACACTGTTCAGTTGGTAAATAGTTTCAGATGAAAACATTCTAGAGATCTGCTATACAACACTACAGTTATAGTAACAAAGTGTGCTGCATACTAAAAAAGTTGGTAAGAGGGTAGATTTCACATTATGTGGTTTTTATCACAAATAAAAGGGTGGAGGAGGATTTCCTTTGTTGAGGACAATATATTTTGAATGGCAGTCACTGAAAGGAGTACACAGACTGCTAAGGTAACACCCTTGAAGAAGATAATGCTCGCTTGGATATGGAAGTTCTGATGTTTCTAAAGTCTCTCATTATTTGCCAGTATTTAAACTAAATTGTATTTAACAGTTTGTGGGTTTCATCACTAGAAAGTAAGGAGCTTTGAGTAGGCATTAAGATGTTTTATGGTTGAACTTTTTAAATGGATATCAACTACTAAATTATAGAAAGTGTTTTCATAAGCCGGAGACTACCATTCCCTCTTAAGTTGTCAGTGGCAGATCCCATGTAAATATCATGAGAGTTGCAGTTTTAATATTTAAAGTCATCACCAGAATCACAAACACATCACAAGCTATTACACTTGTGAAACCTTCAAAGTGTAACCTGAGAGTCTTTCCAGCCTGAAATGAATTATAAGAAATGAAGTAAATTACAAATATGTCCCCAGCCTGAGGTTAGAAAGCTCATGAATTACTATACCAAAAGAGCCCCCAAGCCCTAAATATCATTGTAAACCTCATATACTTTGTTGTTATGCATAGAACTATTTATAATATCAAAATAATATGCTATTTGGGATTTTCCCTGTAATTCCAGCACTCGTAATAGTTATAGTTTGCTTCTCAAACTACCCTTGAGAAAACACACACATTAACATGATCATAATGAAGTCACTGGAGGACTACTGTTGCTTAGGAACATCACAGAATTCTAGCATGGATTGAGGCTTTATTATCATATGAGCCATTGAAATCAGCAACTGGGTGCTTGTCCTTTGATTAGATGCTATATATCAGTGTGGCATCTCTAATACTTCCCAGTTAAGTTGATGAATGAAATCAATTTTATATTACATTACTCACTGTCTGTTGTTTAATTTGGAAATAAAATTGAACCCTTATAAATCTGAAAATACAAACTATAGAAATGTAAACACAACATAACAAGTGGTTTTACTGTTGTAAATATTTTTAGTATTTTTAAGTTTTGCTCACTTTCATGTTTTTAGTTCTCCTTCTCACCTTTCCTCTTTATCAAAGAAAACACAGAATTGATACATTTTTCAAAGGCTATTGATGCTTAAACGCTTACTCAAAGGGCCATTTCTGATTACTAACATAATATGAGCCATGGGGATTTATGTTTACAACTGCCGAAATAAATGGCTCAGGTTTCAGATTTTCATGAAAAAGACAAGCCTCCAGACTCAGAATTTTATTATATATAGCACTAATTTTTTAAATGACATCTTAATGTGGAAGATAGAAAAACCATTTCAACGATCTGCTTTGTCAGCTAACCTTTACAATTGTGTGCCAAATCATTTTTCTCAGATTAACTCTATGAATTAGGCAGTTTGGGAAAAATACAGCTCATCCTCTGTTCCATTTATTTATTATTTTTTAAAGATTTTTTTATTTATTTGATAGAGAGAGACACAGCGAGAGAGGGAACACAAGCAGGTGGGGAGTGGGAGAGGGAGAAGCAGGCTTCCCACTGAGCAGGGAGCCCGATGCGGGGCTCTATCCCAGGACCCTGAGATCATGACCTGAGCAGAAGGCAGGCACGTAATGACTGAGCCACCCAGGCGCCCCGCTCTGTTCCATTTAAAACCTATCCATTGACGTAGAACATAGACTGCGTCACTAGAGTCTAACTGATTGCTTCTACCTTCTCTTTTGTATTTTACGTATCATTATTAAGATAAAGGAATGATAGAAAAATGAAGGGGGTGGAGAACTGTTGGGTATATAACAAAGTCAAATTCTGAGAAAACAAAGGGGAATTAATGTTTCCTATTTGAGTTCAAACACCAGATTAATTATTAGAATAAGATAAAGAACAATTTGCCACATTGCTTGGAAATTTGTTTATGAGGGCATATCGAATACAACTCTAGGTGCAAGCCTAAAAATAATGGTTTCCTCATAGTTAAAAAGGTTTTTTTTAAGATTTTATTTATTTATTTGACAGAGAGAGACACAACGAGAGAGAGAGAGAGAGAGCACAAGCAGGGGGAGAAGGAGAGGGAGAAGCAGGCTTCCCGCAGAGCAGGGAGCCCGGTGCGGGGCTCAATCCCAGGACCCTGGGATCATGACCTGAGCCGAAGGCAGATGCTTAACGACTGACTAATCCAGGTGCCCCAAAAAGTTTTCTAATAATCAAGAAACTATATCAGATCATTTTAACACAAAATGATTCATTCTTTTTTCATATTTTTTATTTAAATTAAATTAACATATAATGTATTATTGGTTTCAGATGTCTCAGAGGTCAGTGATTGATCAGTCTTATATAATACCCAGTGCTCATTATATCACATGCTCTCCTTAATGTCCATCACCCAGCGACCCTATCCCCCCACCCCTCTCCCCTCCAGCAACCCTCATCATTCTTTTTTTTTTTAATATTTTAAAGATTTTTTATTTATTTATTTGAGAGAGAGAGAATGAGAGAGAGCACATGAGAGGGGGGAGGGTCAGAGGGAGAAGCAGACTCCCCGCTGAGCAGGGAGTCCGATGCGGGACTTGATCCAGGGACTCCAGGATCATGACCTGAGCCGAAGGCAATTGCTTAACCAATTGAGCCACCCAGGCACCCGCAACCCTCATCATTCTTATCCAGGTGAATCTCATTTCATAAACAGCTCTTTCACTCATTTGATCAGCAGTCAACAAATATTTACTCAACTCCTTACTGTGTGCTATACACGATACGAGATGCAAATAATGAAGTTGGGAACAATACAGACAAAATCCCTGCCCTCTTAGAGCTTTTTTTAGTAAGAAAGATGCCTGAAACTAATATTACACTATATGTTAACTGACTGGAATTTAAATTAAAAAAACTTTAAAAAAAAAAAAAAGCGGTGCCTGGGTGGCTCAGTCGTTAAGCGTCTGCCTTCAGCTCAGGTCATGATCCCAGGGTCCTGGGATCGAGTCCCACATCAGGCTCCCTGCTCAGCAGGAAGCCTGCTTCTCCCTCTCCCACTCCCCCTGCTTCTGTTCCCTCTCTTGCTGTCTCTCTTTCTCTGTTGAAAAATAAATTTAAAAATCTTTGAAAAAAAAAAAAAAGGAAGACAGGCGAAAAGTAAACAGATAAATAACATAATCTTAGGTAGTGATAAGTTTTTCAAAGAAAAATAAAACAGAAATAGAATGGAGAATTATGTTTAAAAGCTTTTAGTTTTAGGGTTAACAAGAAAGGCTCTCTAAAAAGATGACATTTGAGCAGAGACCTGAATGATGTAAGGGAGTAAGCCTCAGGAATATCTCAGGGAAACACATTTCAGGGAAGGGGAGCAGAAAGTGCAAAGGCCCTGAGGTGGGAGTGTGCCTGGCATTTTCAAAAACAGGAAGGAGATCAATATGGCTAGTATAATGAGTCAAGAGAAAGAGTAGCAAACAGTACAGATCAAAGAGGTAGCCAAGAGAAAATAACATAAATTCTATCAACTATAAGAATTATAATTTAAGTATTGAGGTAAGGGAACACTGGGGAAGAAACTGATGTAGATGAAGAATTTCTGTTTGAAGCATAAAATATCTATTTAAGATTCACATGGAGATTTTGAAAAAGATAGTTTGATAAATGAGTCTAGAACTCATGGGAAAGACTGGAGATAAAAATATGAGTCAGCACATTGATGGAAATCAAAGTCATTGGACTGGATAAGATGACCTGGCAAATGGGTGTAACTTGAGAAGGAATGAGGGGCAATAGAGAAGTTAAGAAAAGGAAATAAAAGCAAGGTAAGTGAGAAGATGTAGCCAGTGAGGTGTGAGTTAAAACCAGCCAAGAACAGTACCCTAAGTCAAAAGAAGAGAGGGTTCAAGCTTGATACGGGGACTAGTTGTTGCCAAATGATGCTAATAAAGTCAGGTAAAATGAGAATTAAGATTTGGCCATCAACTTGGGCAATTTGAAAGTTATTAATGACCTTTACAAGAGTGACTGTAGGGGAAGAGAGAAAATGAAAGTCCTATTGGAGTGTGTTCAGGAGAAAGTTGAGGTAAAGAAGTAGAAAGAGGGAATAGAGATGGCCCTTCTTGAAAGGACTAAGAAAAATGGAGATAATAAATGGGTTAAGATAAAGATAAGAAAACTAAGACTGGTACCTGGAGGGGAATGTGAGGTCAGGGTTATTTTTAAAGACAGCAATGTGTTGGTAATTGGTGGTAAAGGTCCAGCAGGGAAAAGGAAATTGTTAATAAAGAGGCCAAGGGGATAATTGTAGAGCCAAAATCTTTTAACAGGGTGGAATCCAGTATACTCATGGAAGTGTTGTCACAAATAAAAGCAGAGAGAGTGGGCCCTTTGTAACAAGTGGTGGGCAGGATATGTGGTTACAGACACAGGTAGGCCCTAAATTTGCTGGTATAGCTATATACTTATTTTCTGAGTGCTAGTGTATTTATTAATACTCCTCTGTCAAGTCTGCCCATTTAGTTCCATGCAAATCAACCTGAGGGTATGGGCTCTATTTAACCCTCTACAGTCAATTGATTCTTTTTTTTTTTCTTAAAGATTTTTTATTTATTTGAGAGAGAGAATGAGAGAGAGAGAGCACATGAGAGGGGGGAGGGTCAGAGGGAGAAGCAGACTCCCTGCTGACAGGGAGCCCGATGTGGGACTCGATCCTGGGACTCCAGGGTCATGACCTGAGCCGAAGGCAGTCGCTTAACCAACTGAGCCATCCAGGTGCCCTAGTCAATTGATTATTTCTGTTCTGTGGCTACAAACTACATCTAAGAGAGATGCCCTTCTGCAAAGGCAAACCAGAGCTCTCATGATGGAACCCTGTAAAAGAAGTAAATAGGTTTGTGAGAATCTGTCACTATCAATCTCCATATACCTCCATCTTTGGATAATGATAGCATGTTTTTTGTAGGCTCGAGCACAGCCACTCCCCAAATCAGAGAAAATCTTGTTTAGTCAACACTATGTTAAAAGTTTCTTCCCCAGGGGTGCTTGGGTGGCTCAGTCAGTTAAGCGTCTGCCTTCAGCTCAGGTCATGATCCCAGGGTTCTGGGATCGAGTCCCACATTGGGATCCCTGCTCAGCGGGGAGTCTGCTTTTCCCTCTCCCTCTGCCTGTCTCTCCCCCTGCTTGTGTGCTCTCTCTCTCACGTTCTGTCTCAAATAAATAAATAAAATATTTATAAAAAAAAGAAGTTTCTTCCCCAGTAATAAATGAGGTTTAGAAATAGGTCAGTGGTCCCTCTCCATACTCAGACGGACGTGCAGGAGATAGGAGGAGAAAGCAGAGTAAGGAGCAGCAGAGAGGTGTGGAAAGGAAGGATTTCAAACCCTGGTTATTAAAGTAAGCATCAAACAACAACCTCACTATCTGCTCCTCAGACCAGGTCTCTGATTCTCCACGCCTGAAATAGTTGAGTCCTGATCCCTCTGGCCAGGTAACAGAGGACATGGACCTACTACCTAGTTCCTTCTACCCCCTTGGCCAGGCACTATCGTCCCGATCCACACTATGAAATTACACACGAGGAAAGAGTTGTCTAGAAACATTAATCCTGTCTGATTTCCACATTGAATATAATCCTGGCCTACATTAATCAAAATTTTTTCTTCCTTTCTGCCTCAGGCAGCCCCTCTGCCTAAGTTATTTGAAGTACTAGCTCCTTCCAGAGGGTGCTACCCTATCCATCTTGGTTTATTCCTTTCTTCCTCATAGCCATCCACTCCTAGGCTCCTATCTTTATTCTTCTAAATCTTTAGATCTTTATTCCTTTCTAAACTCATTCCTTATTTCCTATGCCCAGTTTGTCTCAGACTATGACAATCATTTCTGTTGAAAATAAATAGGTCGATGTCTTTGATGATTAGTTCTCTACCTACCTTACTTAGAACAGTCCATTCACTGTTTTTCCTTCTGCCGTACTGAATAACTCATGAGTTGCCTAAACTTGTCGTGTTATTTCATAATCCTTTGCCTCTTCAGAAGACTCCCTCTCTCCCTAGTATGGCATCCCCTAATCTCTTCATACATCTGTTACAGGATTACAGGGTTCTTGTCTCACGGAGTCGAAGAATGAATCTTGTGTACACAAAAGGGTGAAATGAAGTGAAAGTTTATTAGGTGAAAGTGAGAGCAGAAAGGAAAGGAGAAGCTCTCTAGAGTGAGAGGGGTCCCGAGTGGGTTGCCACTGAGGGCTTTTAGTGGCAGTCTTTTATTGGGAACTGACTGGGAAGCTTGTGGCCGTGAAATTCTTGTGCCAGCTTGGTTTGAGCATGGACTATTGATAACACCCTTAATGACTTAATTCCTTGAGGTTTAGCCATTTTCTATGATTATACTATAGCCACCAGAGAAAAATATTCCCAACCATTGGAGGCCAGGTGGTCTGCTTCCTTATCTCTTATTCACTTTGGCTTAGGCTTCTGCCTGCCAGGAATAGTTTCAGAGCCCAGCCAGCAGTCCCCTCTCTCTCCCTGCCTATGCCTTAACCCTTTCCTTACTCACTTCTAAATAAAACTCAAGTCTCACCTCTTCTAGGACCCCATCTCTGAATATCTAGACCTGTGGTTCTCAAACTTGGCTGCACATTAGAATCACTTGGAAGCTCTAAAAATAAAACTGGGGCCTGAGACCCACCCTCAGAGATTCTGATTTAATTAGTTGGGGATGTCACCTGGGCATAGGGATTTTTAGCACCTCCCTGGGTGATTCTAATGTGCAGCTGAAGTTGAGAATTCCCACCCCAGATGACATGAATGCCCTCCCACTGCAACTCCATGTCACATTACACATCATTATCAGAACTTCTCCCCTTGTACATTTAGTTGTCTGTGGACCATATTTTATTAGACTTTGCATCCCCAGTGCCTGTCCCAAAAAACAGAAGAATTGGGGCACCTGGGTAGCTCAGTCGTTAAGCGTCTGCCTTTGGCTCAGGTCATGATCCCAGAGTCCTGGGATTGAGCCCCGCATCGGGCTCCCTGCTCCGTGGGAAGCTGCTTCTCCCTCTCCAGCTCCCCCTGCTTGTGTTCCCTCTCTCGCTGTTTCTCTTTATGTCAAATAAATAAATAAAATTGTTAACGAAAAAAAAAAACCAGAAGAATGTTCAATACACAGGTTTTGAGCAAATGAAGGAATAACATTATTTCATGTTTATATATGGAAGTTATTTTCAATGAGGTAAGAAAACCTGAAGTATCTTGGGGGGGGAAATCACATAAATGGAGAATAAAGGAAAGAGTACAGCTGGACGTGGCTGCATGATGTGCGAGCCATGTTGGGAAAACTTAGAATGATTCCTGAGCTACACCAAAAAAAAAAAAAAAAAAAAATCAGCAGGTCTTTTAAAAAAATAACAAAATGAAATAACTGACAATCACACTTTTTCCCCAGTGTCCTAAAAGTGTCAACAGAAATGAATCTCTAGAACTGCTCTTGTACCTGCTGTTTCATAACTCTGATGATTAGATAACATGTCAGCACTTTTTTTTTCATTTTTTTTTTTTTTTAAGTAAGCTCTGAGCCCAACGTGGGGCTTTAACTCACAACCCAAAATCAAGAGTTGTATGCTCTACCCACTGAGCCAGCCAGGCGCCCCAATATGTCAGTACTTATAAACTAACCTACCTATTTGATCCCAAATCATAAAGTTGTTTTTAAGTTGGAGGAATCTAATGCCCTTTACATTACTGAGGCATCTGGATTCTCCACACTTTATTATCCATACTCTATCTTCTTATTTGAAGGTTAGCATAAGAAGATAAAAGGCGGGGGGGGGGGGGGGGGGGGGGAAGAACAAGTAAAAAAAAATAAGCATGAAAATAAATCCTGGGAAGGCGCCTGGGTGGCTCAGTCGTTAAGCGTCTGCCTTCAGCTCAGGTCATGATCCCAGGGTCCTGGGATCGAGCTCCACATCGGGCTCCCTGCTTGGCAAGAAGCCTGCTTCTCCCTCTCCCATTGCCCCTGCTTGTGTTCCTGCTCTCACTATCTCTCTCTCTGTCAAATAAATAAATAAAATCTTTAAAAAAAAAGAAAAAAGAAAAGAAATCCTGGGAAGCACTAGGAGACTAGATGTAATGCCAAACATAGTTTTATTGGAACATGCTCCAATTATGAGTATGTCTAATCTTGAGTAAATATTAGCTATAAATTCAATGATCAGATTATTAGGTAATATAAGCCAATTTTGCAAAACAAGTGAACAAAACCTGAATTTTAGTTTCATGCTTAGGTATATGTTATGATAACATTTACTTTTTCTTAAATTTGTAATGATAATTGCAATAAAAATCAAAGTATTTGGAACACATTATTTTCAAATTAAAGGGAAAGAAAACATTTTTAAGAAAAGTTGTCCCTGTCGTTGAAGATACAAGCTCCAAAGCTGATAGTAAGAATTCAACAGAATTCTATCAGTTTTCAGAGGATCTGGAATTGAAACTGTTGAATCCTAAGATGTCTATGATTCCTGACTTAGGTATAGACATGTTACAAAATAGGCTATGCTGGACACAATACTATTTACAGAAGGGAAGTATGCTACCGTTCTGAAGCTAAAGAACAAAGTAGATCATTTTTATCTATTTAGGGGGAAGTTGATTTGTTTTGCCCTTTTCTGTTTTGATATAATCAGCTATTATTTTTGTTACTGCTGCTTTTTCTTTGGCCTTTGAAAGTAGTAGATGAGCACGAGTATCTGAGTTTGTATTATTGTAGCTGATGCTCTGGTAGGCAATTTCCACATTCCACTCATAACTCAGGAGAGGGAAATTGTCTTGCTTAATAATAAATCCTTAGGATGAATGCTTGAAATCACAGACAACAAACGAATATTTACAAGAACTATTCAGGTAGTATAAAGGAAGGAAGCCAGCCATTAAAACAACAGGAAATGCTGGGAGCTAAAGAGAATTGCAAATGTCATGTTCCTTGTAAAGGCATTCAGATTATCATCATCATCATCATGCTGCCCACCATTTGGCCCCTACTTTAAATTCAATATTTTACATAATGGTTTCCCTAAAATAAGGAATTTTAACAGTTAAATTTGTCAAGAAATCACACACAATAAACTTTTGTTTATAGATACTCCTTAGTCCTAAACCAACTACATCCATTAGCAAAATTGCATGGCTGAAATAACTTGGCACAAAATTACACAAAAGATTTTTCTTCTTGCAACATATTTTCTTAGATTTACCTGTTACCTAATAGAGTTTGCAACTAGGAGGAAAGAATAAAGAAAATGTAAATATAGACATGAATATTTACTTAGTACCAAATATTTCTAGAATCTATACCAGGATTATTTCATATGTTTGTTCATTTAATCCTCACAGTAGATTATAACCCAGGCACACTTGATGGAACTGAAAACAAAGATATTAAGGGACTTACTCAAGATTACAGTAATACACAACAGAGTTAGGACTGGAACTCTTATTTTTCTGTCTTAATTCAGTCTCTTTCCACAGTATCATTTAAAAAAACAAAACAAAACCTTATCCTTAATAAACCATTATCATGGGGGCGCCTGGGTGGCTCAGTCGTTAAGCATCTGCCTTTGGCTCAGGTCATGATCTCAGGGTCCTGGGATCAAGCCCCGCATCCAGCTCCCTGCTCCGCGGGGAATTTGCTTCTCCCTCTCCCACTCCCCCTGCTTGTGTTCCCTCTCTCGCTGTGTCTCTCTCTGTCAAATAAATAAATAAAATCTTTAAAAATAAATAAAATAAAATAAACCATTATCATGATGACATTAATGTTTATTGAAAAAGGTATATAGGTGTATTTTGAGCTTCTTTGTCCAAAATAGTCTTCACTGAGATTGCTTTACTTGGTAATTTCTCTATGGAAACACTAAACAGTGAATTTTTTTACAATGTATCAGTAAAGTCTATCTTTCAACTACATTGACATAAAGCAAACCATCTTTTATTAAAAAATCTAAAATAATTTTGCTGATGGAAATATCATAATTATGCTCTCTTGTAGAAAATAGCTAAGAGTAACATTTGGCATCACAGAACACTCTGTCATGTGAAATTTGTCTTAAAATGTTATTCTGGACAAGAGGTATTTGTCATTCATTCTCCTCCAAATATCAAACATAGAAATAATTCTCAAATCAATTAAATGCTGCTAACTTAAAAAAATAGTGCAATAAATTGCCAATTTAGAATCAGATCTCAACATCATCACAATTATGCCTGAAAGCATCTGGACAACACAAATTTCAATGTGGCCAAAAGCCTATTAATATTTTTGTGGTAGGATTGCCTGACCTCAATCATTCAGTTAGATTTGTGTGTAACTACTGAGAGGTGCCTCTAGAATATGAGATCTAGTTCACACTTGAAAATGAATGTTTTTTAAAATATGTTTCATCATTTCTCTCTTTGATTCAGTCTGAGAGGTATTTCGAAGTGGGAATTTATAAGCGTCTAGAGAGAGAATACATATATGTTTATATAATTGTTAAATGCAGGTGTGGAAAATGACCTCCACATATCCTCAAATAGATGATACATGCATGTTAGGAAAACAAGAGAAAAGAGTGAACACTTTAGCGCTTGTTTCCTAGGTTCTCACCACTATTGTCATCAGGGAGAAATGTATAAGTATTTAAAATACAGGCATTAAGGCAAACATACACATTTTAAAAACCTAGAATGACACCTTCACCCTACCCTTTGCTGAAGGAAGTTGGCTTTTGTACCAATCAAATTTTTAGCACAGAGATATAATGGAAAGAGCAGCATCGAAAAATCAGAGCAGCATGTACTTTCCCCCATAGACACTCCTGTTATTGGTATGATACTTAAAATGAACCTCTTCCCCATGTCCTCTGTCCTCTGGGGTTAACCAGCTTTGTGCAATGACAGCAGCCAATCCTCCTGCTGTCTGAAGTCCAGATAGTAGCTAACCCTGCACCTTTCTCACTTGCTAGAAGTTACAGTGGCGATTACTAGGCATGTGCGAATAAGCCAGTGCAAAGAAGACTCACTGCTAATGTGAGCATCAATCCCTGTCTTTGTGCAAGAACTATAAAACCGACTCACACAAAGAAACACATTGGCATCTCCATGATAAATATGTGGGATCCAGGCTCCAGGATGGCCCCCAGTGAACCTCATCCTTAGAATTCTCACCCCTGTGTATTCCCCTGTCACAATGGATAGGACCGGACCATGCTATCAATAGAATGCTGTAGAAATCACAAAGTGCAACTTCTGAGTCCTGGTCACAAAGCCTTCTTTCTCTTGGATCCCTCACTCTGGGAAAGGTGGTCACCATGCATTGGGGAAACTCAAATAGTCCCATGGAGATGTCTTTAGGGTAAGGAACTAAATAAAGCCTCCTGCCAATTTCCAGCACCAATTTATCAGCCATGTGAGTGGACCATCTAGGGAGAGGATCCTCCAGCCCTAGTCAAGCCTTCAAATGACTGCTGGCATGTGACTGCAACCTCATAAAGAAAAACCCAAGCCAGAACCAACCAGCTAGACTGCTTTAGAATTCCTGCCCCATAGAAAGTGTGTGAGATAATAAATGTTTGTTGTCATTTTAAGCCACCATATTTAAAGCCAATTGTTTGTGCAGCAATAGGTAACTAATAACAAAGTGTTATAGATTCTTAGGTCACAGCCAAAACAGCAGAACTTTAGCCTCTGATTTTTCTCTATTGGCCGCACTGTGGGAATTACCCATCATTTGACATGAGTAGACAGAACAGAAAGGTATGTTTATGAAGTCTCTATTAGATATGGTATTGTTGTTGTACAAAATATTCTATCTATTTTTTTAAGCAATAAATCCCTTTGCAATTAGGGACAAGTAGTTTGCATTGTTACTTTGACTCTGAGAAGCTGAGGGCAGGCCACCCCAAGATGGGCCTCTTTGGCATGAAGATTATTCTGAGCTGAAGGCAGTAGAGACCCTACCACTTCAAGAGAAATTTTGCCCCTTCCTTAAATACATAGAAGAATCTAAATTAGGGGTCTTCCCCAGAATGAGAGCTATTAGCCTAAATAAATTTTATTTGAGCGACCCATCTGTATGGCAGGGCAAGCATCTAATTACCAAACATCTGCTTTTCTGCTTATTGTCCTGTGAATTGCATTCCTTTTTTCTGAAGTCTCAGACCCCTACCCCCCCTCTCCTTAGTTCAGGGTGACACATATACTTCATTTTGCCTAACTATCTTTAGAATTTCCATGTCTGCGTTGATTCCCCACATAGATTATTAAATTTTATTTTCTCCTGATAATCTGTCTCATGTCGATTTGATTCTCAGTCCAGCTAGAAGGACCCTTGAAGGAGACAGAAATTCTTGCCCCCTTTCAACTTTTTGTACACCGATGACTAAAATCTATTCCACATGGATTGGGAATGGAGTAGTGCGCAGGAGAAGAAAAATTTCAGTTTAAAGATTTTACTTACCAAATGTTCTGCACTTATAAATAATCTTTTTCGTACAGATAAGCCCTACCTATGCTAGGTTGAAGGCTTTAAAAATAGTTTTTAACATTTTAGTTACCAAGTTTATCTCAGATAAATACATGAATTGGCATAGATAATCCTGATGTTGAAAAGTAACTTAAATAATTTCAGAACTACTGAAACTGATAGGTCAAGGTAACAAATGTTTGATCATGCTACCCTTAAGAAACTCTGGCTAACTTGATTTATGAGCCTGTTTTGCAGAAGTGGTACTGACCACCGATGAGACTAGCTAAAACTGGAGTAAACCAGGAGGAATTCTTGCAGTTGTGCAGAAGGGATAAGAGTGAAGGAAAGTAGCCTCTATGAGGACACACCCTGAGATCCTCCTGTCCATTCCTCAAGTTGGCAGGCCATTCATTTTTTATACATAGGAGGGTTGTACAAGCGTGTCACTAGGTGGCGCCTGCGAGAAGCAGTGATACCTTCCCTTCCCCTAACCTCACCTTTTTCCAACCACCAATCACCTACATCCACGCTCAAGACACCTCCCACCCCGTAAATTCCTATAAATTCTCAGCTTTCCCTTTCCTTGGGGATGCGGATTTGAAAATTTTTTTCCCATCTCTGTGCTTGGTGCCCTGCATTAAAACCCTTTTTCTCTGCCACAAAAACTGGTGACAGTGTTCAGGCTTTGCTGCACATCGGACAACAGGATGTTTGGTCAGTTACACTATCATGGGTGGGTCACTTTTGAGCATCCAGGAGCCCCAGCTTGCATAAATCTGTGTAAACCCTTATTTCACTAGTTTATTTTTTCAATAAAATAATTAAGAATGTAATTTAGAGGGACACCTGGGTGGCTGAGTAAGTTAAGCAGCTGGCTCTTGATTTCGGCTTGGGTCATGGTCTCAGAGTCCTGGTATCCAGCCCGGGGTGCGCCCCCTGCTCAGCAGAGGTCTGCTTGAGGATTCTCTCTCCCTCGCCTGCTTGCCCATGTGCGCGCTCTCTCTCTCTCTCAAGTGAATAAATAAATCTTAAAAAAAAAAAAAAAGAGAGGCACCTGGGGGGCCCAGTTGGTTAAGTGTGGGACTCTTCGTTTTGGCCTCAGGTCATGATCTCAGGGTCCTGGGATCCAGGCCTGCACTGGGCTTCCCGCCGAGCTTGGAGTCTGCTTGAGATTCTCTCTCCTTCTCCCTCTGCCCCTTCTGCTCTTGCTCTCTCTCTCTCTCTCAAATAAATAAATAAATCTTTTTAAAAAATGTAGTTTAGAACTTCTACAGCATATTTTTACAAAAGTCTGAAATAGTTTTCTTTTTCCTGCCTCTCCCCTAAATGTCCCTTAAGCTACTGTCTGATTTCTCTCCTGCCATCCTCCTTTTTCTCACTCCTCAACCTACTGTAGTATGGTTTGTACCAATCATGCTATAGATACTATTCTAAAAAGTCACCAAAATCTTCTAACTCCCAGGTACAACAGTCTCTCTTTGTATGCCCTTCTGTAAGCAGAAAGAGTTAGGGGTCCCCAGAAAAAGAAAGATGAGGCATATCTTTTTTGACAAAAGTCATTTTAGGCTCCCGGACATCTTGTGATCTATGCTATTTTCCCAGAGCACATTTCTTGCAGAACTTCCTGGGATTTGTTGAAATTGCAGAAGAACTGACCTCGGTAGATAATGATTTTAAGGAAACAAACAAAAACAACAACAGCAAAAATGTAAGAACAAACAGCCACTGTCAGGTCAGGAGATAGCCTAATCCTATCAGTGACAATAAATCAGGGGTAAAACTCCCATTGCTAGTTCAAAAGTAAAGATTGGACTAACGTTCTTGAGTTATCTTTGCCAGCTCTAAACACCTTTGGGCACTCACATACTGGACCAACTAAGCCAAAGAATTAAAGATGCTGGCTATTGCCAGCCCTGGTGACTTTGACCTGGACTCGGCCACTTTAAGGCGACTTTTGCCCCTCTTCACCCGTGTGTTTCATGGGGAGCAGGAGGCGCCTGGCTGTCCTGTGAAGATGCCTCAGCACCCCTGTCCTGTTTGCCCCGCCGGCGGGCGTTTTCAGCCTTCACTCAGGGGGACAGTTGGTGTGAGCGTGAAGTGGACGATGAGGACGGATGCAACCAAGTGTCCCCCAGCCTATGGGAGGAATTCTCAGCCAGGGTGTCATCAGAGCCTCGGAAGGGCTCATTACTCCAGTGGGACAGGGAGGGGTCTCCGGTTCTGCTTGATCAGCACAACGGCATTTTCTGGGCAGTTGCAGGTGGCCAAGTCCAGGAGGTGGCCTGTCCGTGGCCTCTCAATTCCCTGTTCGCTGCTGTTCGCCATCCTCCTCGCCTTCCTCCTCGCCATCGCCTACCTGATCATAAAAGAGTTAACATGCTGAGAATTTGAAGAATAAAGACAACATAGATACTGGGCTACTAGGATTCTGGACTCTACTTGCAATATCTCTATCTGCAGGATTCTCTTGCCGTCGATTTTCTTGGAAAGTGACTTATTTTGACTCTTTTGAGCCAGGAATATTTCCTCCTACTTCTCTTTCACCTGTCAGATTCAAGAAACTGACCAGACATTCTTTCCACATGGGCTATATAGCATGGCAATTTTGAATGACATTTTAGTTGCTCTTAACTGGAGCATGGTGCCTCATGTAAACCCACACCGAAACAAAAATTTTGGCAAAACTTAGTCATGATTGCTCTGTAATAAGAGGGAAGAACATCATTTGCCTATTCAGAAGACCAAGAAACCTGCTATTCATTGTGTGGTTCAGATATGTGTCATATCATTGTCATTATGGAGGACTTTCTGTTTATTTTTGTTTTGTTTTGTTTCAGAGGATCTTTTTAAGCATCATTCTAGAGCTTAAGCATGGAAAATATCTGAATATTAAGTTTCAAATAATTCCCTAAAACTGTAAGATATTTACCTCATCTTTTTACTTTTGTGTGTGTTGTCCTTATAAGTTATAGAAAGCATTTTAATGGAAATCAAACACAAAAATTTGAGTACAGGGCAATGCCTACCTTACCATGTGTAATACTACACTTCTGCTAAGAAATATTAGTAGTACTATTCAACTGTAATAGAAATACTTATTTATTCATGATATTAAGAAAACAAACAATGCATATTACTTTGACATTTTATAGAAGCTACTTTTAAATCAGAATAGTTTTCAATAATTATAAAAATCAATAGAAGGTGCATCATATATTTTTATTTTATTTTATTTTTTTAAGTAGGATCCATGCCCAGCATGGAACCCAATGTGGGGCCTGAACCCACAACCCTGAGATCAAGACCTGAGCTAAGAGTCAGACTGCTTAACTGACTGAGCCACCCAGTCACCCCAATGTGCATTTATATTTTTTAATGGGGTATAACTCTTTATGTGGTTTCTTTTTACATATTTTCCTACTATATATTAAATTTGTATGTTTTTAAAATGGCTACATCTAGACAATGTAAATGTTATTTTTTAGCTTGTGCAAACTTAATGCCTACCATTTTAAGTAAGTATGTTGTCTTTAACAAAAAGCACAAAAAAAACCCCCAAAAACCCAAAGACAAAAACAAAAAAACATACACTGACTTGAGTTTTAAAATTAAGTAAACCTATTTTAGTAAAAGAAGATTTAAAAAAAAGTAGATTATTTAAGCAGTTAAAATACTGAGAAGTTTGAATTGTTCATTATTTGTGTTTCCAAAGTTGCAAATATTTGTCTTGGTGTATATATGGTTACTCCAACAGAACTGATGTTATTTTGTTTTTAATAAATATAGATCTGAAATTTTTATATTTAGAAATGCTTGAACTACTCTGTTTTTAATCTCAAAAATTTAGTTACCAAAATAGAAAAGATATTTTGATACAGTGTATATATGTATACTTTTTTAATATATAGTTTCATAATTTTCCTATTTAAACGTTCTTCTATAATTGTGGTGTTAATTTTCTTTTTCATAGTAACTAAGCTTAATTGTTCCCACTTCCTTTCTATATACCTGTTTAGAAAGTCGCTTCAATTTTAAGAAGATGGACCATTTAAAATGCTGTTTTCCCTGGCCATGGAAAAACTTATATTAAGAAAGCATTGTGTAGCTAAACTCCTAATTCAGGCTAAATGGGAAATGAGTATGTACAGCCTCATTACTGTTACCTGCTAAGTGTTGTTACTGAGTAAATGATTTAATGATATTTCTAAATAAAAAAAAAAAGACTTTTGCCCCAGTGCCATGCTGAATTCCCCACTCTGCAAACTCCTTCTTGAATATCATGCACCATTAGCTTTAAACTTCCCCAGTTTTATTGTTCAAGGAGACACTGCTTTAGGAAATATCCCTGGTGTTCTCCTTTACTTATTGCAGGTAAAACCTTTCCTTTTCCTCTTCTTTGGCTTGCCTATGTCTTTTGGCTTGCCATCCACCAAGTGGTGAACCCAGTTTCAGGTAACACTTGATTTAACTCTCTGAAGTACGTTGTGATATTGTTGGGTGCTCCTCTACTAAATTTCATGACATCAGTCTTTCTTTATTCACTACTTCTCTTGGATGACTTTCCATCTCTTTTGCTGACACCTTGTGCTAACCTCTCAAATACCTGTTTTCTTTTTTTTTTTTTTAAGATTTTATTTATTTATTTGAGAGAGAGAGCACGAGCCGGGGGAAGAGACAGAGGGAGAGGGAGAAACAGACTCCCTGGTGAGCAGGGAGCCGGATGTGGGACTCAATCCCAAGACCCTGAGATCATGACCTGAGCCGAAGGCAGACGCTTAACCAACTGAGCCACCCAGGCGTCCCTCAAATACCTGTTTTCTTAAGATGTCAATTCTCAGCCTTCTTCTTTTTTTTATATTACAACTTCTCCCAGGGCAACACGATTTTCTTCCTGATTTTGATTAAGACCAACATCAATACGATTTTCAAACCTCTATCATCAGCCCAAACTTTTAAGCCTCAGAACTGTTTCCTCTAGGCCACTAAAATCCCCACCCAAATGCCTTGCAAACAAAATCTATTTCAGTATGATCATGACTTTCCCCCCCAACCTGCTCCTTTTCCACATGTCCTCTTCAGTTGGTAGTACCACTCTCCATTCTGTCTCATTCTGTCATCTCCCTTCCCACACTGAGTTGAGCAGTTAGTCTCAAGGTCCAGTTCACTCTATTTTCAAACTGTCTCTTAAGCTTCCCTCATTTCCCTGTCATTTCTTATCCCACCATCTTCCCTATATTATTGAAATCTTCTCGGGGTGCCTGGGTGGCTGTCATTAAGCATCTGCCTTCTGCTCAGGTCATGATCCCAGGGTCCTGGGATTGAGCCCCGCATCGGGCTCCCTGCTCAGCGGGAAGCCTGCTTCTCCCTCTCCCACTCTCCCTGCTTGTGTTCCCTCTCTCACTGTGTCTCTCTCTGTCAAATAAATAAATAAAATCTTTAAAAAAAAAAAAAAAGAAATATTCTCTGATCTATCCTACTTTCAGAGTTACCTAAGAAAAATATAAATTGTTCCTGTTACTCTCCTTTTAAAAATCTCTACTAATTGTTGGGACACCTGGGTGGCTTATCCGGTTAAGCATCTGACTCTTAATTTCAGCTCAGGTCAAGATCTCACAGTCTTGAGACCCAGCCCTGCCTTACGCTCCATGCTCAGCAGAGAATCTGCCTGAGGTTCTCTCCTTCTTCCTCTGCCCCTCCCCCTGCTCTCTCTCTCTCTCTCTCAAATAAATAAATAAATAAATCTTAAAAAAAAAACTCTAATGATTGTCAATAGCCTATAAGATATAATTCAAAAATCTTCACTTACAAAACTCATTGCCACTTACTCCTAGCCTAGCTTTTCAGGGCCATCCCCCAACACTCCCCAAAACATTCCTGAAAATCACTCATGTCAAACTATTTCCTCTTTTCCAAACACACCTTGCATTCCACACCTTTTACCTTTGTTTACTTTTCTCTCTGTCCCAAACCTTCTGTGCCACATATCTCTCCCTGGAAAGATCACTTTTTTTTTTTAAATATTTAAGATAAACATTGTCTCTTTTCTGGAGTCTTCACACACGCTTTCCCTAGTAATTACTTGTTCACTCATCTGTCTTCCCTCAGCACATTAAGTTTACAGTAGTAGAGTATTAAAACATAACGTATTACATTGTGTTGTAGTTCATTGGGTGTGTTTCTACTTCGTAGGGAAAAGAATCTTGTCCTATCATCTTTTATTCCCAGCACCGCAGCATGCTAAATCAGGAATTTAATCTAGATTTATTAAATAAATGGACTAACGAATTAATGGAAGTTTGAATGTACTGTCTTTCCTCTCTCATTTTTTTCCCTCAACATTGTATTGGTCATAAGCTCCTATTTATTTTACTTTCACGTTGTCTCCTCAACCCATTCTTCCTTCTTTCCTCCATTTTCATTGCTTTGGTGGAACACCTAGATGCAAAGAGACATAAAACTGTTTAATCAAATGATGTAAAAAGAGGCTTCCAAATTTTTTAATTCTATATGGGACTTAAGGCAGGGAAGAAAAGGGTTAATGCCTTAACACTGACACTTGGGTTGGATTCCAAATGTGACTATCAAAACTAAATGAACAATAAAATGATCATTGGAATTGCAAGATAATATTTTTGTGGCCCATAGAAAGTTCTGGATTATCTAATTACTGAATATGCAATTATAATTCATGTTGAGTTATTCTAATATATTCAAGTCTCATCATTTCCCTTAGTTGACTTCACTACCATCTCTTCAGGAACCATCAAATGACATCTTTTTGACCATACTTCGAGTCAAATCACTGCTACTTTAGCCAACTTCTTAATGTTTAATAGCTCATCGTAACTCTTTGTGTTGTGTCTATATGTTGTAAGCATATATACTTTGTGTATGTGCTTAACTATTAAGTACATTCATGTGATGATAAAAATAATACCATAAAAACTTAAGTACGGGCAAATCTCAGAGAACTCTACCCACTTATTTTTGAAAATATAGAATTTTATTTTGTTTTATTTTTTTATTCTTATGTTAATCCCCATACATTACATCATTAGTTTTA